>NC_091456.1:159422817-159665894 GCF_027789765.1 Dendropsophus ebraccatus | reverse complement strand
TCATATTATAATCTGCCACTGAATGCCGCCCCCATGGTGACAGCTGGTGGCGCCGCCTGAGGCAGACGATTCAGGTCGCCTCATGATTGCGGCGCCCCTGGATGGACTCGAGCATGCTCCAGGTTCGCTCATCTCTAGTAAGGATCAGTTTGAACTAGGCATGTATTTTCAATTAAGCATACCTATCTATAGATTAGGGAACTACATACTGGTCAAACAAGCAATCATCCTGAAGCTGCTGTACCCGATGTATTGGTCAGCTTTACTAACATTTGATCCAACATTTATCAATATGACAGATGTTAGGACCCGGTTAAGCTCGGTCACATCCATTTGTCATATACTTGGTATTGACATCCCTTCAATTTGCTTTTATTACAGCTTACTAGAGCCTGCTTATATGGCAAAGTCAACATTACTTTCCCCTCTGGTGAAGGGTCTGCAGGTGGCTGAATCTCTCTAAATGAAGACCCTTATCATACATGATCAGTTTGCTGACATGTTCATTGGGCTGTGCCGTTTGTACTACATTAAGCATGTACATAATCATTTATTAATAGCCTGCCAGTAGCACACAAAGCCCGGAGGGGATTGTCATTGAGTATTTCCACAAAAGGAAACAATTCTCCTCTTTTCCCATTTGCATCGGCCACGGAACTTTATCTGCATGCAAAGCGTGTGCGCCGGACGGGCACTGTGATGATGTCAGCGGGGATTAGCTGCCGCATTGTCACCAGGAAGCTTAACTAGATGAAATTTCAGAAGGACAGACTAGTAAGGTTCCCCCAGTTACTGATGAGAATGGGGAAACAAAATCTGTAATGTGTTATCAAATTAGCTCCGCCATTCCTAATGAGAGGCCCAGATGACTGCCAATGGGGGGAAGAATACATGATCTCATCTGGAATTGTAAGACGGCACAGTGCAGGTAGAGTGTGGTGTGGGCGTCCTGATAACAGCCACAATTACTCACATGCTTTGTAGTGAATGGGAAGAGTAAGTGGTATATGCTGCCATTGAAATAAGTCATACATAACATTTTTACTTTGATTGTTTTTTAACATTCAGATATTTCATGACTGTAAATTATAAATTTATTTGTTTTTTCATTTTTTTTTTACAAAGCTAAAAGTGCCTGAATTCTGGCAAAATATGCTTAGAAATGGTGTCATGCCCTGGACAGTGCCGTAGCTACCATAGAGGCAGGGAAGGCGGTTGCTATGGGGCCCGTGGAGGGAGGGGGCCCAGGGATGCACAGGGAAAATAAGAGCCTCTTGTGTTCTTTTGCTAAACCCCTTATGCAATGCAGTGTGTAAGTGGCCCAGTGTTCTCTTACATGCTGCAACACAAAAAAGGGTTAATTTGCTGAAGACAATGAGCTCTTTGCTTCACTACTCTGATAACCTCTGACTTCTGTTCTCTAAGCTCCTGCAGAGGTCAGGGGTTATTAGTGCAGGAGAAGTGAAGGAGAGAGCTAATTGTCTTCTTTATTAACCCTTTTTTTGTGT
The DNA here is from genome assembly GCF_027789765.1 of Dendropsophus ebraccatus. NCBI lineage: Eukaryota > Metazoa > Chordata > Amphibia > Anura > Hylidae > Dendropsophus > Dendropsophus ebraccatus. Next base: position 159,664,386 of record NC_091456.1, on the reverse strand, counting down.
TGCAGCATGTAAGAGAACTGGGTCACTTACACACTGCAGTAAATAAGGGGTTAAGCAAAAGGGAGTCTGCTCCTGCTCCTATGTATATAACCATGAGGCTCCTAATAGGCTGTTATAGTTAAATACAGTGGATAGACAGAACAAGCAGACATTGGCTTTCTCCTCTGCCAGTCACTGTTGTGGCTGCACGCAGGATTCTGCCTCTGGCCACAAGAGAATTTTTTTTTGGAAAGTGGAAAGTATTGCTCTAGAACAGCTATGGGTAACCTTCGGCCTTTCAGCTGTTGCAAAACTACAATCCCCATCATGCCTGGACAGCCAAAGCTTTAGCTTTGGCTGTCCAAGGCATGATGGGAATTTTAGTTTTGCAACAGCTGGAGGACTGAAGGTTCCCCATGTCTGGTCTAAAGTAAAGGTGGCCAAACAATCATTTTGCCATCAGTTACCCCTTCCGTCCTCCCCCTGTCCTTCCCTACACACACAAAACTTTCGGCACAGCCAGAACAAAGGGTTCAGGCAGTGATTTTTCTATCACGCCCGACCCCTATCTCCCCCAACATCATCTGTCAGTGGTCGTTCGGAAGAGCCCCATACACCTTATATTGATGGCCAAAACTGACCACGAGCAATGGGTATGGTGGTATTATAAGATCGGTTGTCTTGGTTGGAGGACTCTCTCTGTCTTTTAGTGTCCTCTGCCTCAAGACTTTGCACTTTTCCTGCTATATATACACTAGTCATTTGATCAGCAACCGAGGCTGACAAGCAGAAGATTTGGTAAAAAACTACTAATCCAGGTAGTCCAAAACTTGTCACAAGTGTTTAAGGAATCTGATAGGATACTTGACAAGTTTGTTAGACGTTCTAACCCAAAATATTCAAGTAGAGAGTAGATATGTTTTGATATATGTTTTCTTACCCACATAGATATAGTGCATTGTCATAGGGTTGTGTTACTATTGTTCACATATAATGTATGTGAGTTTCTTTTTGTTTATGGAAGATATGTCATGTGTTTGTCCTTCACTTACAGCCTCCTAGTAACCTCAATGGGGCATATTAAGCTGACCGATTTCGGACTTTCAAAAGTGGGCCTTATGAGCATGACAACCAACCTTTATGAGGGTCACATCGAGAAGGACGCCCGAGAGTTCCTGGACAAGCAGGTCTGCTTCACTAACTTTATTTCTTTATGTCTTTATTTCTTTTCTCAGTCTTAACAAACAGAACAGAAAATTCAATGGCACGGCCAATGGACAGGGAGCAATTTTCTAAATTATTATTTATTTGTATTTAAAATCCCTTGCACAATCCCTTTAACACCACATATTGAATGTGCATGGTAAGTTGTGCATATAAAGCATACACATTTGCTATATTGGCCAATTCTGGAAGACCATCTATTGTGCATAGTAGCCTCCCAGCTCTCCCCTCAGTGAAAAATATTGGTAAGAGAAGGGTTAGTCATGTTGGAGTAGTCTGGTGGTGGCTTTCTCCCTCCCCATTCAGAACACACATTCATGTAGGAGGGAATCAGGTGGAATAGCTGTTGGTCCAACAAGCCAAATCAGCTTAAGGGTACCTTCACACATACCGGATTCACAGCGGATTTCATGCTGCGAGTTTGCAGCGAAATCAGCTGCGAATCCTGGTACAGTTAAGTTTAATAGGGTTACATACCCGCAGTGGAATTTTCATTCCGCTGTCAGTATGTAACCCGGCCCCTTTAACCCCCCGCAGGCTGTGCCCAGAGCATACATTACCTGCTCGGCGCAGCGGCTGTGTGTGAGGCTCCCGCCTCCCGTCGGTTCCCATCAGCCAATCAGTGCACGGCTACATGTCCTGCAAATATTCTCGGATTTGCATTCACAAAAAGAATCATTAAATGGGTACTCTAGAAGAAAAAAGATATTTTTTAAATCAAATGGTGTCAGAAAGTTATACAGATTTGTAATTATTTTCTATTTAAAAAGATTTACTTATTAGCTGTTGTATGTCCTGCAGGAAGTGGTGTAATCTTTCCAGTCTGACACAATGTTCTCTGCTGCCACCTCTGTCCATGTCAGGAACTGTCCAGATCAGTAGCAAATCCCCATAGAAAACTTCTCCCTTTTCTGGACAGTTCCTGTCACGGACAGAGGTGGCAGCAGAGAGCACTGTGTCAGACTGAACCCCCCCACAAATCTGTATAATTTTCTGACACCAGCTGATTTAAAAAAAAATGGAATGTCCCTTTAAGACCTAAATTTTCAGAAGCATACAGTCAATGAACATGGTACAAAAATATAAATAAATAACTCATTACAGATCCCTGATATACAGTTATATAGTTTCCATTCAAATCTTTGGCTGTCTATGTAATTCACTTACATGCATGATGAGCATCTTGAAATAACCCCCTCTCCCCCTCCAATCAATTATCTTAGAATTTCCATATAGGGGATACTAAAACCCTTTAAATGTGACACATACTGTCAAGTTTCTTCATTTCCTTAACTTGCCCATTAAACGATAGCAAAGACATTTCAGTGCTTTGTCACATCCTTTACATCTCTGTCTATTTCCCTATCCTTGTCTCCCCCATAAAATGAGGAATGAGATGGCACCGCTGTAATATCTAAGACAGCGGAATAAAACACTGGAGGAAGCCTGTAAATCTCTATAGACTACTTCTGGGGCTTATGATGCATTGTACAATTAAAGGTGCTAAAATCTTAGCCGTGGTCCATTTGCGTTTTTTTCATGCCTCATTACCGATTGTCCACAATCTGTTATTTCTAAAGTGACTTGGGGGGAAAATCCATCTGAACAATAGCAGGGCTGAATGTATGTTCCTCTCACTTCCCCGCTGCTATATAAATGGTCGCTTCGTTGTTCTTCATTTAAAAGTCTGTAAGCTGAAGTTATATTATTTTTCCTTGTTAGTTCCACCATAGACAGTGTAGCAAATGAATTACCGGCAGGATTTCTACCATAGTATGGTTATCCTTAATAGTATCCCTGGTGTCTTGAGAGGTACTGTAGCTTTGGGGAAGGGAGGTGTGGAATATATACTGTATATATGTTTGCGTTTACTGAGTGGAAAAAAAATGTATATTGTAAGTCTATGTCCAATTTTTTGTAGTGTAGTTATATTAGCTTTGGGGAGGGGAGGTGTAGAATATTTACTGTATATGTGTATGTATGTGCATATATATATATATATATATATATATATATGTGTGTGTGTGTGTATATACACATATACAGTAAATATTCTACACCTCCCCTCCCCAAAGCTAATATAACTACACTACCAAATATAAATATATAATATATACTGTATATATTATAAAATAAATTATATAATATAAAAAATATAAATATGTAATGTAATTATACTGTATTTTTTAGTAAACTAAGTTATTGTGCATTGCACAGTAACTATCAAAGTAGTTTTCAGGGCAGTTAAATATGACGAATAAAAATGCTATCCGTGCCACACACATATCTTTATTTAATTCATTATTTTTCAGGTCTGTGGTACCCCTGAATACATTGCCCCAGAGGTGATTCTGAGACAAGGATATGGGAAGCCTGTTGACTGGTGGGCGATGGGGATTATCTTGTATGAATTCCTGGTTGGCTGCGTCCCATTCTTTGGAGATACACCAGAAGATTTGTTCGGTCAGGTGATCAGCGGTAAGTGTAAGGTTAAGATGACATGCTTGTTTATTATTGTCCGGTTTAACAATTGTATCAATATATTACACTAGTTATAGGGTTCAGTAAGCTATGGGTAGTAGAACACACAGGGGGAACCTTTAATGGTAAAGGGATTTCACGTGCAAGTTTTGAAGAGAATCTATCAGATGCAATTCACTTTCAAACAGCTGTCACTGTTAGAGAGCTGCTAGATCAGGAAAACAACTTGCAGCAAACTGCAAGGCTGCGTTCACACGGAGCACAACTGGCAGAATTGGCTCGTGTGCCACCTCTCTCCTCGCTGAAGAATGGACATGTTCATTCTTCAGGGTGGAGAGAGGAGGCACGCGAGCCTCCCATAGACTGTCATTATGACAGGGAGGCTAGTGGAATTCTGCCAGTTTTGCTCCGTGTGAACGGAGCCTAACACCTCCTTACTCCACCCTCTCATACCTGACACTGCTTGAGACTTTGCTTTCAGGTGTCAAGCAAACAGGGAGGGGGTCAAGAGGAGACATTACAGCTTGCAGCAGATCAGGAGCTTAGGACAATAAAACCAATTCTCTACATATATGGATATATGAAAGGTACCATGTGTCTTCTTTTTATTCCTACTTAGGGTGATCACCTAATAGGTCCAAGGGTCACACATGCTCACTAGCCTAGTCAGACAGATTGGATATGAAGACTGCCAGCCAACTAGAATAGCTTCTCAGCAGCAATAGACACATTAGGTGGACATACTGAGAAGCACTCAAAAGATCACCAGGGGGCTCTAAGAAAAGTACAGTATAGAACACCACTTTTATTTTATTATTATTCTGACTGTTCATGCCACAAAGATAAAGGGTGGATATGAACTTTACACTGTATCTACATTTTAATTCCCTGGAGATGTTAAAGGAGTAGTCATAGAGGTGTTGTCTGTGGAGAAACGTCAGTGAGTGTTCGTTTCCTCTGCAGCACCACCACAGGTGGAATAAAGCATTACACAGTGTCCATACAAATCAATAGACTGTCTGTGTAATCGAGGACAGGAAAGGTCCTCCCAATTAAGAGTCACTCTTTGTAACTGCTCTATGCTCTAGCTAAGGCATGTGGATCCTAATCTGAAAACGTCCTCTATCTATATGGGGTTTTCTAGACTGGACACCTTTTAATACATCTCTGAATTCAGAGTTCATTGAATTCATTTAATCCAGTAGTTCTGTTTTGCGAGATACAGGATTTATCTGGTTGCACTAGCAGCGTCATCCATTCTATGAGTATATTACCCAATTAGCCAGTTCTCATGATGGGATACAGAAAAAAAAAATCCGCTCTTATCTCAGCTAATTTTATAATTGAATGTGTTGTCTCGGAGTGTAATTGGTCTATAGCTTACAATAGAAGTTCATTATTTGCAAATAGTAAAACAGGGCCGACACCGGTTAGGGATATGTAGCGGTCTGGCGTGCCATTGGATTGCAGTCACCAAGTGCTGTCTGTGCAAATAAAACAAATAGCCAAATAAACAGTAATGTGACTAACTAGGGGGCTCTCATTGTAAATAATGCAAAGCAGAAAGCAAACAAAGAGAATTCACAGATTGTTAATGAGTTCACTGAGGGTTATTACAAGGTAATGTTATTTATATAACAGCTGTTCTTCTTTCATTTAAAATTCAATAACCTTTGCGGTGTGAACCTGCGGGCTAACCCCGAGTACCATTACACAGCTTGTGGCAAAACTAAATGATAATTAAACAAAATCCCTTATTTCCCTACCTGCTGTTCCCACAAATTTCCCTGATGCATTAGAGGTTATGCCAGTGCTATGATCATAATGACATTTTATTCTGCCTAATGTTCTGCGAAAGCATACATGCAAATATGTGTGTATATATTTATACGTCTGTGTATATTTATGCACAGCGGATGAACTAGTAAACAGTGTCACAACTTTTCCAGGCTCTCCATCTTTCTGCTGTCAGGTTAGGCCGACTTGATGGGTTACGTCACTCACTTATAGTCATTGCTCCTCCCCCGAGGTTCCTTATGGCTGCTACACCTCTTCTTTTGATACGGCCCTGACTATCCTTAGCTGCAAGCATGTGAAATATCTTTTATGGCTCGTAAACTATGTCCTTACTATTGGGGCATTGACTCTTTAAAAGAACAACCAATCTAAATTGCAGCAATAGAGTAACTCACTTCTGATGACAGTGTGGGGAATACTTGAAACATGCAGTGTTTTCCCTACACTACACTTTCCCTACTGGTAAGTAGTATTCTTGTAGTTTGTTAGCTGTCCCTGGTTAGCAGGTGCTCTTGTAACCCCCACTACTTAGGGACTAGCTCACAATGTCAATCCTTACTGTCATGTAAGCTATGTACAGGCCTCTCCAGTATGCACAGTAGATCCATCTGGTGCTACACATGTTTACTGCTCCACCCTATAATCCTCTGCTATTGGTCTTTCCCTACACCCCACCACATAATGTACACTGGCTACACATTGCCCCCTACCTTAGTGTGGATCCCATTGTAGACCTTCACCATGACCAGGGTGCCATGTTTTCTGATGTCTACAATGACTTGGACAAGGCAATCACACAGGGACTTCAAATGGGGCCACTAACGGCTACAATGGGGAAGAAAATGTGTGTTTTATGAATTTTTATTGTTATATTTCTTTGTAGAGAAGATAAAGACAATGTTGTTCTTTTAAGAAAATTATAACTTGTGTATGTAAATGATATAGTATAGGAGGTTATAATCTGAGACACCAGGGGCTCGGAGAATCAACCCATGTTAATTAAAGTAAGCGGTGGCCCCACTGTCCTGGCTCACAATGCCTCGCAGCGGGGATGCATATTCATACATACTTTACACTGTATATTGCGTTGAACCTACAGTAATGGTAGATATGGCCTCCAAGCTGTTCTGCACTATAGACTTTCTGCCCTTTACAAACTCTGATTTCCACCCCCGCTCTGAATTTATGCACATGAGCCGGGAAGGTGTTTTACATATTATTCAGATTCTCTGTTGTAAAAGATGTAATGCAAATAATTAGATCTCATAATACTACAGGGAGCAGATTGACATTTTTCTCCCTTTTTATTTTTTTATTTTTCCTCCTACATTTTGTTTTTCATTCCCTCCTTCCTTAAAATTTCCTTTCTTTATTCCGCTATTTGCTTTCTGTAAACTGGCTAACAATTGCTAGTGGATCAGCTAGTCAGTAAGTAATATTGTTGTGTCTCGGAAACCTATGCGCCCACTCGGGACCCTTGAAGGGGATGGACTGGCAACCATTTTAATAGCTAGTTGGCCACAGTGGGTGCCTTTTTGGCATCAGGAAATTTTCTCTAATCTGAATGTTGTTTTGCACATCTTGATCTGTTTGCTGTGTGTTTGTACACAGCCGGACGGCACATTTTACTTCCTGCGCTAGTTAGATATAAGTAGCACTGGGTTTAATTCTGCGGATCATGAACTGGCCTCTGTGTATAATAAAAAGGAGGTTTTGGAATGAAGCGCTGCTCTTTCTAGTGATATGGCGACAGTCGTCTGCCTGTGCACTAATAAGTACATTGCTCTGAGCAGTCATTACATAATACTGTATCCTCCTCCCTGTCTGCAGTGCAAGCTATGGTTTCTAATGTGAAGTCTAGCCTTAGTGTGATATAAGAACAGATTTCATTAACAAGTCCATTAAAAAATTATAGGAATTTTCCTTTCTATTTTTCATGATAGGGTTGATCTCATACATATTTTTTATTTATTTATTTCCCTACAATTATTTATTCAAATTATTATAAGTATTACCTACATTGTCTTTATTTTTTTTTACATTATTTCTTGTGTTTTTATTTGTCACTCCCATTTCCAGTGCAGACCACATGGCCTTACTAAGTTTGACGGTCATTGTCCTTCATGCCCAACATGAATGGTGTGTTCATATACCATGTAAGAAGCATCAATGGGATAATTCCTCACACATCCTCACACATTTCTACATTTCAAGCTAGTAGGTAGAGTCTAGCCTCTATGATGTTTTCCGTACCCACTACTTGCAGAGGATGGAATCTTCTATCTCTTTATAGCATACATTAAGAAGCAGCAGCAGCATGGAGGTCAGCTGTACTGAACAGTATAAGCCGTGAATTCAAAACCCTTCGCAATCTGTTTCCTTCTGGCTCTCTCCACTCACCTCCCCCCCCCCCCCCCTTGCTCCATAGCCATTTATGGGCAGCATGTAACCTGATCTCTTAGTGAGCTAGTAGTCCTACATTGTCGCCGTTCCTACATGGTTGATTAAATTTTTGGGATTTTAGGCATCAGTCTTAGCATTTTTGAATATGACAGATTTAACATATGATTTGAGGTAAGCTCTTACATAGTTATCTGTTCTGTAACATATATATTTTTTTATTTTTTTAGATGAAATAATATGGCCTGAAAGGGATGAAGAAGCCCCTCCGTCTGATGCTCAGGACCTCATTAGTTTACTACTCAGGCAAAATCCTCTAGAAAGACTTGGGACAGGTAAGAGTCTTGCTGTAAGGTTATATACCTGCCTAGAACTAGTTATTATGCTTCATACGTTACATGAACTAAAGAAGACATTCAGTGACAAGTAAATTTGCATCAGTGTACAGTCATAGCTAAAATACATACAACGAAGAGCTTCCTGGAGACCTGCACGGTTGTTCACACTAGAGGGACCTGTTTCTCTTCCTGTTTTGGAGGCAGCAATGTAGGACACTGCCGAGTAAGAGTGACACTGTGGTGTGTCCTTTTTGACCTATAATTCAAAGGTAATCGGGTACATTCTAATGTAATACCGTAAGTGACAACAAAACATAGACTTTGAAAAAGCAACAAAAATTGTCACAGCCAGTGCTGGAGTTCGTACTTTAAAGGGTTGCTTGAAGAAATAATTTTTATTCCCAGATAGCCTGTACTCGATCTCTGTTTAGTTGGCTTCTTTGAGATTTAAGCAGATATCCAGCAAAAATCTTTTACTTTCAAATCGATTGGTGAAAGAAAGTTATATAGATTTGTAACTTACTTCTATTTAAAAATCTCAAGTCTTCCCATACTTATCAGCTGCTGTATGTCCTGCAGGAAGTGATGTTTTCTTTTCAGTCTGACACAGGAACTGTCCAGAGCAGGAGAGGCTTTCTATGGGGATCATTGAAAAAGAAATCTCCAACCAACAAGAATCCCACCAGAAGACAGGGCTTCTGAGACTTAGGGCTCTATAACACGGAGCGATAATCGGGCGAATCAGGCCGATTCGGCCAAGTATCGCTCCGTGTAATAGAGACAACGATCAGCCAATGACTACGATTTAGGTTTAAACCTAAAATCATTGGGCGCCGACCATGCTTCGCTACGTTTAATAGCAATGCGCGGCAGACGATTCCCTAAACACCTAACACCTTACCTCTCCCCGCTCCCGGTCTTCTCTCCTGTGCTCCCCAGCTTCCAAGTCCCGGCGTCTGAGCAGCCTGTCAGCTGGCAGGCTGCTCAGATGATGCTGCCGTCGGGACTGGGGAGCTCCTGAGCACTGGAGAGAAGACCAGGAGTGGGGAGAGGTAAGGTGTTTAGGCGATGTCCATGCGGCCCTTGCTGCACAATTATCGGGCCGTCTAATAGGTCCAGTAAATGAGCGCTGATCTAGCAGATGATCGGGTCGTAGTTGGCCTGTGTAATAGGACCCTTACTATAGAATCAATCTCCTGCAGCAACAAGAGTGATTGGGAGAGAAGCGCTTAGCTGAGCACTTCTCTTTACTTGTCACAGCACCTAGACCTTGACCAATCAATATATGAAATGACAGCAGTACTAATAAATACAGAACTTTTTTGCAGTGGCTTATATATCATGGTTGTATGTTGGCAAAATAATATGGTGATCTAATTCCATCTGACTCACATCCTCTGCTCTCACTGTTTGCCGTTAAGAAGAGTTTATCAGACATGAGTGTTTTTTTTTTTTTCTATGTTCTCCCTCTGCCTGTGCCAGAAAGTGGATGAGAAGGGAAGAGCGCCCAGATATTGATTGGCATTCTAGTTTTAGCATTAATAATGTCAGATGTAAGCGGGGGATTATAGCCATTACTCCGCTGATAAACAGTACACAAGTCTATTTATATGTCCTGCCCAGACACCCAGCACTTGACGCTAATGTCACTGCCTTAGCTGGGGGTTCAATTTGCCAACACAGTTATTTTATCCAAGGTTTGAGACACGTTAAATGATCATTCGGTTTGCCCTTTTGATGTCTGTAGTAAATTGTTGCCTTTTGAAATGCTGTAGTCTAGAGGTTTTTAAAAAAAATAAATATCCATCTATATCTGATCAGTAGCTACAGTAGGGAGAAATGTGTGGCTGAGATGTTTGTGACATGTCAAAAAAAAACAAATTAAAAACTTTTAATAAAGGTATCACTTTAAATTTGACACACTGCGACAAACATGGTGCACTTTTGTAGCCTATTTAGAAACCAATTTAGAAGTGGTATAAAACTTCTACTACACAGTTTTAAAGATGCATCAGGTTTTTCTAACCAGCGGTGGGGGGGGGGAGAGAGGGTGAATCCAGGCAGGGGTCCAGGAGCGGGTCATGATGCTAAAAAGGTACAGAGACCAGTAAGTGTAGGTTGTTGTTATGTTCCTCCCCCCGACCCCTATTTTTTTTTTAGTTTGGCCGGACTTCTCCTTTAAGGTCCTCATACACCTCATATCGCCACTTGCGGCAGGTTTACCCATTGGTAAAGGTGTATAGGCCTCTCCCAACCAACCATGATGGAAAAATCACTGCCTGACCCCTTTGTTCTGGGAGAGATAAGCTGGGGTCAGAGCTCTGTGGCTGCAGCTTGGCTCTTCCTTCCTCATGGAGAACACAGGAACGCTTGGACCCTGTGTATCGGAAGTACTGGGGCCTGACTATAGAGATAACTGATGGCCAGGCTATTGAAGGTTGGGGACCTTTTAGACTGTCTAGTCCACCTTTAACTAAATGACACCAATAAACTGGTTGAGCAAACCATGCATGCCAGCTATTTGTTACTGAACACTCATCTGGTAGTCCACCATCTTTCCCAATCCCCACTGCAAATATACACTTAACTGAGCATGTATGTTTTCTGAATGGCAAGAGAGGAGAAAGCCACCACCGAACCCCACTCCTCTCAGGAGAGCATAAAGATTAGGTAGTCGAAAACATACAGCCTGATCCTTCTCTCCCTACGACAGTACAGCATTGGTCTATCCTGATAATGGTGATATGTGTAGGAGGGCACAGTACCATCAAACATGACATGTAATCCAACTGATTCACGACCCAAGAATCCTGTAATTACCCCATTATTTAATAGAAGACAAACAGAAGAGGTAAAGCTGTTGAGTGAAGACACATGTAATAAAATGTAGTCTGGTAGAGCTTGTCATTAATGTTTTTTTTTTTAAAGGTTTAATATGAATGATGTCTCCAATGTTCTGATGACACAGGCCTTTTCCTTAAATATATTGCACATACATGACATGCCATACTAAGTCTTATGCCCATGGGCGCACTAATTGTCAGCACAGAGAGGCATGAAAATATATAGTATGAGCTGAAGGAAGGCTGAAACCTCACGGCATGTAAAACCCTCATTATGGGAGGAGAAGCCTTAATTAAAGTAAATATATAAAACCCCCGACAGGTTATTGCATTTGTGCATAATATAAGAGGCCATTTTTATTGCCTTTGCTTTTTTTTTTTTTTTTTTTAAATGCTGCTTGTGTTTGTCCTCATTGTCCTTGTCCTTCCTGCCCCTTCATTGTCATAGTCACTGCCTGTATCACCCGCATGCAAGGTCAGGTCAGGCATGGTCTGGCAGGATTCATGTTTCCGTGTCTTTTCCGACATAAGAAGAATTTTGTGCCGCCTTATTAGCAGTAACAAGATAGCATGACTGCCCCTCATACATCAGCGTAATTGTGTTTAACAAGCTGTCAGGCAGTCACGTTCACATTCATATGTGACTTAAATCATTACTTATTTGCATAATTATTTTTAGCCCTTTTTAATTTTTAAATTTCAAAAATACAGTGTTGCAATTTTTTTTTTTTTTGTGGTTGGACATGTCCTAATGTATTGTGGTAAGAGCGCTACTTGAGATCACAAAAATAATTTTAAAAATGATAGTAAATTCCAGAGACAAACTGGGTTAAATTAAGGTTTAAGTAGTCCCGAAGGGTCTGGTTCTAGCAGTGCAGCTACCACACAGGCAGATCACAGTGCTGTTATAGTTCCTGTTGTACGGGGCTTGGCACTGAGCTACTCCTTTTTCTTACCTGAACAATAATATTTTACTTACCTGCATCCACCACCAGAGGGAGCTCAATGCATACAGATTTATGCAGTACCCAATGAGTTTAGCAGGAGCTTTTGTTGGTTACTGCAGGCAGCCACATCAAGGTATATTTTATATGACGAGTCAGTGCTAGACTTCTGTCAAGGTTTTAAAATAGGGTTAAATGTTTTCTTTGTGCTTCTAATTGGACGCATCTGTCTTTGCTTAAAACTGAAATCTGATTCAGCTATCAGCTAGTGGAGATATTCAAGACAATTTCATGATAATTTCTAGAGATGGGCAAACCTTGAGCGTGCTCGAGTCTATCTTAGGCCGAACACTTGGCATTTGGTCACCAGTGGCTAAAGAAGTTGGACACATCCCTAGGAATTCCCGGGAAACATGGAGACGGCCTGTGGCCATATCTGTGTTTTCCAGGCAGCCTTAGGGCTGCATCCAACTTATTCAGCCACTGGTGATCAAATGCCGAGCGTTCAGATTCGAACAGACACGAGCATGCACAGGGTTCCCTCATCTCTGGGGGGTTCCCACTAGTTAGCCCCCTACTTTTGACAGGTCACAGTACCATATCAAAAGTTTTGATTGGTTGGTATCTCCCTGCTGAGATACCCACCAGTCATTAGTGCATATCACCTAATTCGTAGTGATCTCTGTCCATGCAAACATCTATAGGGTGATGATTGACTGTAACCGCTTGTTCTCTTGAGCGTGTTGGGTGACAGTGAGACCCCATTTGATCAAAGCTTTTGCCATGTCCCTGTGACATGTAATTTTTTTTTTTGTGATTTACACTTTAAGTATGGACAGTAAAGATTTTGTATTGTCTTCAGATGTGTCACTCGTAACAATGTCTTCCGCCTATTTCTTCCCCAGGGGGAGCTTATGAGGTGAAACAACATCCCTTCTTTTGTGCCTTAGACTGGAACAGTTTACTGCGACAGAAAGCAGAGTTCATTCCTCAGCTTGAATCTGAAGACGACACAAGTTATTTTGATAGTAAGTGAATGAGATCTCAAGACCAATATGTTGTATGGAAATGTGTAGATTATATCATCTATATCTTTCGGGTTCCTTTGTCTTTAGTTGGATGATCAGTTGTCTTCCTTTTCTTTCATTGGATGATCAGTTGTCTTCCTTTTCTTTCATTGGATGATCAGTTGTCTTTCATTGAATGATTGGTTGTTTTCCATTGGATGATCTGTTGTCTTCCTTTGTTTTCCATTGGATGATCAGTTGTCTTCCTTTGTCTTTTATTGGAGGATCGGTTGTCTTCCTTTGTCTTTTATTGGAGGATCGGTTGTCTTTCGTTGGATGATCAGTTGTCTTTCATTGGATGATCAGTTGTCTTTCATTGGATGATCGTTTGTCTTCCTTAGTCTTTCATTGGATGATTGGTTGTCTTCCTTATGGTGGTTGTACACGGAGCGATAATTCGCACGATTAACGATTTTGAATGAACAATGTTTTTTTTATAACGATCAGCATTTAGACGGAACAATACATTGTACGGAAAAATCGTTATACAATTGTTTTGGAATCGCTTAAGCCTATCTCGCACATGGGTGAAATCGTTGAAAGACTGTTTACACGGAACGATCTGCGAATTTTTTGCGAACGACCAACGATAATTTGAGAACATGTTGAAAGATCAAAATGAACGATTTCTCGCTCGTCGTTTGATCATTCGCTGCGTTAACACGTACGACTATCGTTCGAATTCGATTGTTATTGTGCAAAAACGAACGATCAATCTTTCCGTGTAAAAGGACCATTAGTCTTTCATTGGATTATCAGTTGTCTTCCTTTGTCTTTCATTGGATGATCGGTTGTCTTCCTTTCTCTTTCATTGGATGATCGGTTGTCTTCCTAAGGGCCCTATTCCACCGGACGATTATCGTTTGCATAATCGTTAACGATTTACAATCTCAAACGACCGCTATTGCGAAAGACCTGAAAACGTTCACTCATTTCCATGGAACAGTAATCGTTACTTCTGATCGTAATTGCGATAGTTTTTCTTCACTATTTATTCGCTATTGCATTCGTATCTATTGCAAACGACCGAACGATGTCTTATTCAATGTGAACGATTTGTGAACGTTTTGCGAACGAGCAACGATAAAAATAGGTCCAGGTCTTATAAAGCGATCAACGATTTCTCGTTCGGTCGTTAATCGTTAACTACATTTCAACCGAACGATTATCGTTTAGATTCGAACGATTTAACGATAATCTGAACGATAATCGTCCGGTAGAATAGGGCCCTTAGTCTTTCATTGGATGATCGGATGTCTTCCTTTGTCTTTCATTGGATGGACGGTTGTCTTCCTTTGTCTTTCATTGGATGATCGGTTGTCTTCCTTTGTCTTTTATTTGATGATCGGTTGTCTTTCATTCTTTTATGCAGTCACATTAGTTAATAGTATTTGTATTCATATAAGGGTTTCTTCTCTTTCCCAGTTATCAGTAATAAAGTATTATGTTCTAATGGTTGAATGTTATAATTTTCAGCCCGATCTGAAAAATACCATCATATGGAAACGGAGGAGGAGGATGACACCAATGATGAGGACTTCAGTATGGAAATTAGACAGTTTTCCTCATGTTCACATAGATTTTCTAAAGTGAGTATATATGGATTATTAATACATCATTTTGCTATTTATAGGAACGTACAAGATGTAATGTCTTAGGTAAACATATACTCTTTTTAAGAAACCCGTTCCCTCTCCTGACCTTGTTTAATTATTGTCTTCACCTTGAAATAATAATTCTCAACCACTTTTTCTTATACCTCTGTGATGTGCCACCTCGAAGCTATTCTTGCTAGAAATGTACGACTGAATAGCCAATTGGGTGTTCCTAGTTGGCGGTGTATCGCTACACAGTCTAGTACTAACAGCTTTGACTCTTCCAGCTTGAAACACCCAGCTGACTATTAAAAGGGTTATCCAGCGCTACAAAAACATGGCCACTTTCTTCCAGAGACAGCACCACTCTTGTCTCCAGCTTGGGCGGGGTTTTGCTGCTCAGTTCCATTGAATTGAATGGAGCTTAACTGCAGACCACACCTGAACTGGAGACAAGAGTGGGGCTGTCTTTGAAAGAAAGTGGCCATGTTTTTGTAGCACTGGATAACCCCTTTAAGTCATATACTTCCGGTAAGAATAAAGGGAATGGAAAAACAGAGCTATAACACAGTACACAAGGTATATGTTTTAGGACAGACAATAACGTGTGTCATCTATTCACATGGATATTTTTGTGTTAGGTATTCAGCAGCATTGACCAGATGATGCAGAGCAAAGTGGAGGAAAAGGATGATACCACCGAGAAGTCTAAGAACCTGAATTTACCTCCAGTGGAATCTCTCAGCTGGAGCTCAGAATACTCTGAGATGTAAGTAGAGTATTGGGTGGTTCCTGTGCCCACAATGCACAATGGAAGAAACTTTTAAAAATGCGGTAACACTGCAGACTTGACCTTGACCTATAGATATAACTTTTTGAAGTGCATTTTTTGGGGGAATTTTAAAATGTCCCTGTATATAGCTGTAAATGCAGTGTATAGAGGAAGTGGCTGTCTGACACAAACCTGTGATAGACTTTGAACTATGACAGTGTCAAGCAATTAAATGCGGGTCATAAAGTCATATTAAAGGGGAAATAATGTGAATGTTTATGTGGAAGTAAAAGTAGACTGCACGTCATATGAAACTAATTTGGACTTCATCACAAGTTTGGACATTTTAAATACATGTCTACCATTTCTAATTTTTTTAAGGATCCTTTACTTGGTCAGACAGATCTGTTTTTCTCTGACATTGTTGTGCTGGGAGTAAAAGATGAGAACCATGAATCGAAGTTGGGGTCCGTTTACATGGCCCAATCTGAGGACATAAATGAGCCCCAATCGTCTGTTCGGGGAAAACTTAAACTTTGCCTAAAGCCCCCACCCGATATAACACAATAAACCATACATACTTGCTCCCCCCTCTGCTCCCTCTCTATGTCTTCCAGTCCTGGCTGTGTTCTTTTTCTACTGTAGTCTGCTGACACCCCACTCCCCCCTCCAGCTCTGTGATTGGCTGAGCTCCCAGCAGGGTGTCAGCAGAAGCCAAAAGAATGTGAACACAGGCGGGAGCAGATGATCACCTAGCAAGAGCAGCATGGGAAGTGAAGAGGGGTAAGTATGGCTGGTTTATTGTTTTATGCCTTGGAGATGCTCTGGGCATAAAGGTGGTTCTTTAAGGTGCCCATGACTTGGTAAAAAAAATGGTAGTATGTCAAGACAGCCCCTTTATATTAACAGTGGTCCCCACACTTTCCTCCCCAATGTTCTACATGTATGATTTTTTTTTTCCTTTATCAACTTTAGTTTGTAGAGCAGGTGAATAAGTAGAAGAGTCACAATTTGTTTTCTTTGACCAAACAGGCAGCAGCTCTCTATATCAACGTCTTCTGATGCTGACAGTCTCAAGCAGCGAGTCAGTACCAACCTCCTGCCAAAGTTTGCCATCTCATCTGATCTAGAGCGAGATGATTCTGGAGCTGGGGAATCCCAGGAAGAAGGAGATAAGTCTGTTCTTGTATCAGAGGATTCTCCTCAGGAAGATCCCGATCTCTCTACACCGGTCAGCATCAGCAGCTCCACAGTGTCAGGTGTGTATAGGAGGGTGGTCACATCTACTGGTCACTAAGTGTATTGCGCATGCATGATGTTTGTTAGTATATAACTATAATCTCATCAGTACAATAGCACAAATATTTAAACTGATTCCCCACATCATAATGAATTATGATTTTGACAAGGCTAATGTCGACAGGGATTGGTTGTCCATGCCGGCTATTCAACTATTTAGATGCCTCTGTCAAAACTGTGGCATTTAAATGGCTTTGGAAAGCCTTCATTGGTGGTCCGGTTCGGCTTCCTGCAATGTGATTGCCTGAAGCTGATGCATTACATAGACACCCCAAGGCCTCTGATAGGCCTGAGATGCTGCCTTGAGCAGCCTGTAGCAATCGAGGGCCAAGAGCATCAGTCAATGCAGTACATAGGTATTGCATCAATCTCTATGAGCAATCAGTCCCTAGGGGAGCTACAAGTAAGTTTTTTAAAAAAAGAGACGTTTTTCTCAATATATGAAAAATCCCATAATAAAAGTTTAACCCACTTTTTCCTATTTTTGAAAGAAAATATTTTGTATCGCTGCATGCAGAATCACCCAAACTATTAAATTGTCACATTCCTGTACTCGCATGTTAAAGGCACAAGCAAAAAACCCCCACCAAAATGCAAAATTATTATTTTTTTGCCATATCACATCCAGAAAAGTCACACATATCCAGTGTGATACCCATAACATGTACAGGTTATGGTACAAAAAATTATTTTAGATCAGCTAGTGAATTTTATAAATTTTAATTCTACTTAAAAATTTCAAGTCTTCCGGTACTTATCAGCTGCTGTATGTCCTGCAGGAAGTGGTAGATTCTTTTCAGTCTGACACACTGCTGTCTGCTGCCACCTCTGTTCGTGACAGGAACTATCAAGTGCAGCAGCAAATTTCCATAGGAAACTTCTACTGCTCTGAACAGTTCCTGTTACCGACAGGTGGCAGCAGTGAGCACTGTGTCAGACTGAAAAGAACCCACACCACATCCTGCAGGACATACAGCAGCTGATAAGTACTGGAAGACTTGAGATTTAAAGTCAGTTACAAATCTTTACAATTACAAAATGTATAAGGGGTTAAGTCTGTGTAGGAGTTTAAAATTGATTGTAAGAGAAGCTGCCTTCAGTAGGTGGAGCCCTAGAGAAAGTTCTTATTTTCTTCTGGAAATTAGCTACTTTCCTTGCATACTCCCCCCCCCCCCCCCCCCTTTATATGGGACATTGACTCTATACATCAGTTTGCTGGACTTTTCAAGGAGATACACTACTCCTCTAGTCCTGTTATGTCAATAAGTGTCCTTTAGCCGCCACCAAGGAAGGTGGGGTGTTGTCCATTATATGTCCAAGATAGATATTTGCTTAAACCCTTGTGACTGCTAGCTTCTATTAAAGGGGTTATCCAGCGCTCAAAAAACATGGCCACTTTCTTCCAGAGACAGCCCCAGTTTTTGTCTCCAGCCTGAGCGGGGTTTTGCTGCTCAGTTCCATTGAAGTGAATGGAGCTTAAATGCGAACCACACCTGAACTGGAGACAAAAGTCGTGTTGTCTCTCAAAGAAAGTGGCCATGTTTTTGTTTAATGCTCTATTTGTATACATATATATGTGTGGCCAGAATTAACCAAGATCATAGTGGTGTAATGATTTACATTAGGATGGGAAAGTAGCCAATATAATGCAATGGCTAGTATGCGTATTGGGCATAAATTGATATTTATGTATAACTAATAACTCCTTTTCCAGGATGAAGTACTTGGTAGAAGTTATTGTCATTGATGATGAGCGTTAATGTGTCTGTTCTGACTATTGTCTGCAGATCATAGGTTATACATCACAATAATTAGCATGTTCATAGTTTTTATACAGTGGCAGGCTTAGATTCATGAATTTCCTATGCCCTTCAGTTCTGTGGGATTAACATTCTGTATAGTTAGTTTATATGATTTAATGAGCATACCGTATCATGGTAGGAAACTACATACGGAGGCAGACAATAAAACCACATGGTGCGTACAGCTACTGACAAAAAGACACCCTATGTAATCTAAGTAGTCAGCTGTTCCCAGAATGCTCTCTGTTCTACACTACGTGATACCTGTTCTGAAACTCAGATTATTTGCCTGCTTATATTGTACTAATGCGTCAAAAATTTATCAATTTATGATAAAACATATCTAGTTAAATTGTAATTTTAAGGAAGTTTAAGGAAGCGCACCGTGAGGAAGATTTATCAAACATGGTGTAAAGTGAAACTGGCTCAGTTGCCCCTAGCAACCAATCAGATTCCACCTTTCTTTCCTCACAGACTCTTTGGAGAATGAAAGGTGGAATCTGGTTGCTAGGGGCAACTGAGCGAGTTTCACTTTACACCATGTTTGATAAATCTTCCCCCATATGTATACTAACATACAAGAGTTTGTGTCATCATTGCTAAAGAGAGGTTGAAAAGTTGTTAGAAATAACGTAATCCTGAAATAAAAGCAATATAGAAAACCATATGGCTTGGCGATCTGTAAACCCAGCACTTGAAATTAGTTCCCCTCCAGAAGGAAATAAGTTTGCTCACTACTGCCACCCATTGGAGATAGCTACCCCTGTAAATTATTGTCCAAGCTATTAAAGGGGTTGTCCGGCGATAAAAAATTATTCACAGAATAACACACATTACAAAGTTATACAACTTTGTAATGTATGTTATGTCTGTGAATGGCCCCCTTCCCCGTGTCCCACCACCCCCACCCGTGTACCCGGAAGTGTGGTGCGCTATACATTACCTGTCGCGTGCCGACCACGGTCTCCGATCGTCAGCAGTGACGTCTTCTTCGGGAGCTTGGCGGATCTTCCCGAGTGCCGGCCGCCCTCTGCAGCGTCATCCGAAGCTCAGCCGCGATTGGCTGAGCATAACTGTGCTCAGCCAATCGCGGCTGAGCAGCTGATGACGTGGCCGCGTCATCAGCCGCTCAGCCGCGATTGGCTGAGCACAGTTATGCTCAGCCAATCGCGGCTGAGCTTCGGATGACGCTGCAGAGGGTGGCCGGCACTCGGGAAGATCCGCCAAGCTCCCGAAGAAGACGTCACTGCTGACGATCGGAGACCGTGGACGACACGACATGCGGTGAGTATAATGCACCACACTTCCGGGTCTAGCGTGGGTGGGGGGAAACACGGGGAAGGGGGCCATTCACAGACATAACATACATTACAAAGTTGTATAACTTTGTAATGTGTGTTATTCTGTGAATAATTTTTTATCGCCGGACAACCCCTTTAAAGCCTTGAGACATGATAGGACATTATTAGCCAAACCAAATTCTCCACCTAAAGGGTCAGTACAGGACAGGATGCTGGTTGGCTTGGTGTGTGGCCCTTGACTTGGGCATTTTTGCTTGAGCAGACATAGGGAGTTTTATAGGTCAACAATATGTTCTTGGAAGAGAGTATGCTAACTCTCCTCTCAAAGGAATAAAGTTGACTTTCTAGTGTTACCTATTGCAAGTCAGTGTTCTAAGCCCATAGACCAACGTCAAAAGCCTCTGACCTAGCCCACAAGTTGCTTGCTCTGTACAGATGAGGTGCAAGAAACCCAAAATGACTACAGATGGATTCTCTGCCTTTTGGAGGAGATTCTGCATTGGCTGGTGATGTTTTACAACTCTGTAATGGGTCAAACACCAACTTCCAAGAAAGCCACCAACAAAAAAAAGTGCTAGAGAGCCATTTTCTTTCCTTCAGTAGGAGAACTGATTTGCATATCTTTATCCCAGGACGAATTGCTTGACCTACGGGGCTTAATAGGTGAACTTAGATGTCTCCACAAGGAGAAACACTGCTCTTTGAGCCTACATTGGTTCTTTTGACACTAACATGGATGAATAAAGATGAGCAAGTTGTTATCTTGAAGTCAATCCTGAACTAATTTTTATTTTATTTGTTTACCTTTTTAATGTCTTTGATTTTTAAGTGTATTTAGGACCCTTTGCGTATTCATGTGTCGTATAGAAATAAGAGACTAGAGACTCTTCAATGAGGCTCCTTCTTCTGCATATTCATGTTTCCCAGGGGCAATGCACCTAGGATTTCACTGCATTGATCGCTTTCACTAGCAGCCGGCAGTGTTATCGTATGGCTGGTCTCCCTGAGATCAGCGATCTGTTTCTCATATAGAGATAAGAGCAACTCAAGCATGCTCCAGTCTGTTTGTCCGGCATTTTAATACCGGTGGCTGAAGATGTTGGATGCAGCCCTTGGAAGTCCAGAAAACATAGATATAGCCATAGGCCATAAGCTGCATCCATGTTTTCCAGGACTCCCTTACGGCGGCATACAACTACTTCAGCTATCTGTATTCAAATGCGGACAGTCTGACTGGAGCATGCCCGAGTTACGCTCATCTCTAGTGTCACATGATGTCAAAGATGTAAATAAATCCCAATGGAAAACCGTGTCCCTTTACAAACATAGTACTTGGCTGGTTATGGGTGGGCCCCTTTCTCTGCATTCAGTCATTTTCTTTTTATAGCATGATGGTAGTTGACGCTGCCAAGAGGCTGGTTTTTCTAATAATATTGGCACATACAGGGCACAGGGTCCCATAGCGGTCACGATAAAAAGATATATTTGGAGTGACTATATGGTACCACAGACATTGTATGGGGATTAATGATTTTCAATGTATACTGTGGAGAAGACGCAGTGACCTATAGCCTTTTAGAGTCTTTCAGTGTGAATGCGGTCAGATTGTTTGAGCTTTTAGGTGAATCAGCTTGGTTTTTCCGTATGTATCTCATTGATGTTTCTAGTAAATCTGTAGGAACTGTATGAAAGCTTTGCCAGTCCACATCCTGTGTAATGAATGCCTACAACCCGTTCCTTGTATCTATTCATTTCACATATATCTGGATAGTAGGAATACAGTTTAGCCATCTAGCTGTGGTTGTTATAATATGTCTGTCCTTTCTTCCTTGAACAGTGAGTAGTTTTTCAGAACACTTAGATCATATAAATGGAAGGAGCGAGAGCGTGGACAGCACAGATAATTCCTCAAAGCTTTCCAATGAAACTGCTTCTCATATGGCTCGACAGCGATTAGAAAACACAGAAAAGCAGAAATTGTCTGGGAAAGTGACTAAGTCCATCTCTGCTAGTGCGCTGTCCCTCATGATCCCTGGAGGTAGTGCTATACCAACCCTAAGCATGAAATCTTGTGACTTTGCATGTCCTTCTCTCACCATCTGCCATCCACTATTGCATAATGCATCTTTTTTTTGTAGCTACCTATGGTCAGGTGGGAGTTTAGGATTCCAGGAAGGAAGGGGGATGTGATTAAAAAGAGAATGTGTGTCTTTACATTTTAGATATTTTACTATTACTTTATCGCATACTTCATATAGCCGTACCCTAAACGTTGAATCTGTATGGTGGTAGTTGAGCATGCTTGAGTTTTATCATTCGGTGGCTGAAGAAGTTGGATACAGCCCAAGGGAGTCTGGGAAAACATGGGTACACCTATAGTGTAAGGGTCCTATTCCACAGAAAGATAATCGGTGAATTGGCCCGATTCGGCTGATTATCGCTCCGTGGAATAGAGACAACGATCAGCCAATCGTTTATGTTTAAACCTAAAATCATCGGGCACCGACTGTGCATCGCTGCGTGGAATAGCGATGCGCGGCGGGTGACAGACGATTTCACAAGCACCATACTTTACCTAAACATGTTGCAGGTCTTCTCCTGCGCTGCTCCTTCCTCCCAATCCCGCGCGCAGCAGCATCATCATCGGTGCAGCCTCTGCAGACTGACCCCCCAGCCAATCACTGGCCAGGACCGCCACGGCCAGTGATTGGCTAAGCGGTCTGTCAGCTCAGACAGGCCGCACCGAAGCTGCTGCTGCGTTCGGGATCGGGAGGAAGAAGGAGTGCAGGAGAAGACCTGCAACATGTATAGGGAATGTATGGTGTTTAAACAAGGGCTGCAGGGACATCGATAACGATGTCCCTGCAGCCCTGGCTAAATGATTATCGGCGGTGTAATAACGCTCGTTTACATTATTGAATGGGCCCCCATCAGCCCGTGGAATAAGACCCTAATATACAAATACTGAGCTCTGTCAGTGCTTAAAGGGATTTAAGTGTTACTATTATTTTAATAAACTTTTGATGTGTCAAAGACATGTCCCATAAGTTTTACTTGATTGGGTTCTGGTTGTTCAGACCCCACTGATTTCTAGAATAAGCTGGAAGAGAAATCAGCCTGAACTCTTGCCTCCATTACTCGCTGCTCTCCCCATCACTGAAGGAGATGAATTCTATAGTTAACCTAAGGAACCCGTCTCCTGCAGAGTTATAGGGAGAGCAGCTAGCCAGGGAGTGTAATTATTTTATGGCTTGTTCTCTCTTTTGATTTACACAGTGTGTAGAGAGATTTTTCTGACAGATTTTTAAAGACGAAACCAGGAATAGATGTGAGGAGAAATCTCAGTCTTTCGTTCTCTGTTTATAGTCTGTTCCTGGCTTTGGCTTCAAAAATCCGTCAGATAAGTCTCTGTCTAAACACACCATTAGACCCAACTGCTCAAAACTATCAAAGTAATTTATTTTTTTATTTTTTTTTTAAATAATGGGAACACTAAATGTTTCTTAAAAAGCTGCGCTCACCAGTCCAATTCTCCTCAGTTGCTATTCTGATGTCCTGATCACTGATGATCTCCACATCCTGGTCCCCATCCACAAGAAAGTACCTGTTCAGCCAATCAGTGGCTGTGTTGGGTTACTGCAGTGGGCATCTTCTTTATGCCTAGAGGAGACCTGGACAGGAATTGGGAAAGCCACTGTCACTTTTTTTCATCTTAAAAATTTTAAATTACTTCCGATAGTAGCCTTCAGGACCCATCAGGAATAGCACGTCTATTACACACCTCTATGTATGACTACTAATTGTTGTGACTCTCAGGTACATGACATACATGTTAGGAGAGACTGACCTTTAACAAGCTGCAGATATTGGAACAGGTCCATACCTACTATATGAAATTTATTTTCCCCTTTTGATTACTGTGTTGTATAGTTTCCTATGAATGTTATCTAATTGCGATGCTTTGACTTATCGATTTAACCTCTTAAGGACATAGGACGTATGCGTACGTCATATGTCCTCACTTGCACTTCAAAGCGGGGCCGCGCGGCGGCCCCGCTTTGAAGTGCCGCGATCCCGGGTGCCGCAAGTAGCCCGGGACCGCTGCTATTAGCGGGCACGGTCTGATCGCCGTGCCCGCTAATTAGCTAATCGGAGGCAGCTGTCAAAGTTGACAGCTGCCTCCGATTACCGGAGGCAACGTTTCCCTGGGGTCTAGTGGGGGAGATCGCTCCTCCGGGACCTCCTCCGGGACCTCCGTTACTGATGCCGGCCGGGGACGTGTCCAAGATGGCGCCGTCCTCGGCTCGGCACTCGTTCGTTTTCGGCTGCAGCAGCCGAAAGCAAACGAGTGCCGATCTCATGGATCTCTGCAGCATATCTATGCTGCAGAGATCTCAATGAGAGATCCAAGTGTATATACTAGAAGTCCCCCAGGGGGGCTTCTAGTATATGTGTAAAAAAAAAAAAAAAAGTGTTGTTAATAGTAAAAAGCCCCCTCCCCTAATAAAAGTCTGAATCACCCCCCTTTTCCCAGGTTTTAAATAAAAGTAAACAAATAAATAAATAAATAAACATGTTTGCTATCGCCGCGTGCGTAATCGCCCGAACTATTAATTAATCACATTCCTGATCTCGTACGGTAAACGGCGTCAGCGCAAAAAAATCCCAAAGTGCAAAATTGCGCATTTTTGGTCGCATCAAATCCAGAAAAAATGTAATATAAAGCGATCAAAAAGTCGTATATGCGCAATCAAGGTACCGATAGAAAGATCACATCATGGCGCAAAAAATGACACCTCGCACAGCCCCATAGACCAAAGGATAAAAGCGCTATAAGCCTGGGAATGGAGCGATTTTAAGGAACGTATATTGGTTAACAACGGTTTGAATTTTTTACAGGCCATCAGATACAATATAAGTTATACATGTTATATATCGTTTTAATCGTAACGACTTGAGGAACATGCATAACAAGTCAGTTTTACCCCAGGGCGAATGGCGTAAAAACACATTTCCCCCAAATAAAAGAAATGCGTTTTTTTTTTCAATTTCACCACACTTTGAATTTTTTTCTGGTTTCGCAGTGTACTTTATGCAAAAATTCAGCCTGTAATTGCAAAGTACAATTAGTGACGCAAAAAATAAGGGGTCATGTGGGTTTCTAGGTGGAAAAATGCAAGTGCTATGACCTTTTAAACACAAGGAGGAAAAACCGAAAACGTAAAAACGAAAATGGGCCATGTCCTTAAAGGGTTAATGAAGTTTTTCGCAGTCAGTTTTGTCGTTAGCCGTTTCCAGATTCCTCTCCTGTAGATGCGTTATCGCCTGCTGTTTATGGGCTTCACAATTAGAAAATGATGCAGATTTCCTATCATTAGTATTAGCAGAGTAGATCAGCCCGTGTCATGTAGAGAATAGCAGTGCATTTCCATGGTACGTTATACAATATTTGATTTTGCCTTGAGTTATAGTTTGGGAAGATCACAAAGGGGTAAAAAGGCGTCCATTTTTATATCACACCATAATATATTACCTGCATGGTTTGTAGCTGTCAGTGAATTGCTTGATATGGCTACTCACTTTTTCATCTACTGCTCAGCTATGTGTACATGAAATAAATGGTATTTCAGCCAATATGAAATCTATTTTTTTATTTTTTTTACAGATGTTTACAGTGTGTCCCCTCTTGGCAGTCCAGTGTCCCCCCTTTCTTTGTCTTCAGACCCATCTTCTAGAGACTCCTCTCCAAGCAGAGACTCATCCATCTCATCCTTCAGTCCAAGGCAGCCGATCGTCATTCAGAGTTCTGGGAAAAAGTTTGGTTTCACGCTCCAGGCCATCAGGGTGTTTGTAGGTGACAGCGATGTGTACACCGTCCACCATATTGTCTGGGTAAGGCTTTATACATAATTTATGGTGGTATTGGTTTTGTTTTTTCTTTACATTTTCCTCATTGTTGCACGTCTTTTCTTTGTATTTTTTTATCGTAGAGTGTTGAAGAAGGGAGTCCTGCCTATCAAGCTGGTCTTAAAGCTGGAGATCTTATTACTCATATAAATGATGAGCCAGTTCATGGTCTTGTCCACACAGAAGTGATCGAACTCCTACTTAAGGTAACTTTAAGATTCCCTCTCCCTTCATTGGTATGATAGCAGTGTCCAATAACTTAAAGGGAAGGACTTTTGTAGACCACTGATTATTTATACGTGGTTCAAAAAGTTGCTTCTTCTAAAGAGCCCTTTATAGTGCTTTCTAGAG
The DNA here is from genome assembly GCF_027789765.1 of Dendropsophus ebraccatus. Lineage (NCBI taxonomy): Eukaryota > Metazoa > Chordata > Amphibia > Anura > Hylidae > Dendropsophus > Dendropsophus ebraccatus. Next base: position 159,638,286 of record NC_091456.1, on the reverse strand, counting down.
ATGAGCGCGATTTGAGCATGCTCGAGTCCAATTGTTCAGCATTTGAATACCGGTAGCTGAAGAAAATGGACGCAGCCCTAGGGAGTCAGGGAAAACATGGATACAGCTTATGGCTGTATACATGTTTTCCAGGCAGCATTAAGGCTGCATCCAACTTCTTCAGCCACCGGTATTCAAATGCCGAATGATCAGACATGAGCATGCTTGAGTTGTGCTCATCTCTAGTGCTTTTTTTTTACATGGGATTGAATTGTTGTGTCATTGCTTGTGAAGGCACCCTTAGATGCAGGGGCGGATTAACTTTACCATAGGCCCCAGGCTGTTTACCAAGCCTGGGCCCCCCCCACCCATTGTAACCATGGTGGCACTAGAGAGGTGTTCATAGTACGGCATAGATAATGTCATGGTGCCCTGATTTGTGCAAAATCGAAGGTAAAAAAGCAGCAATTGTTTCCAAATCACAGCAGAACTGTAGCCAGGAGACAATACACCTCTGAAGTCCGTTTGGGTGGCCATGGGCCCCCAAGGAGCTCTGGGCCCCGGGCTACCGCCAGAAACGGACCTATTATAATCCGCTATTGCTTAGATATTTGGTGCAGTCCTCTGGTACCAGGAAAGGGTCATGCTCCCAAAATAGGTCCATAGAAATACTATGTATAACATAGAAGAATGTAAGAAAAACTGAGGAACTTGTCCATCTTCCCTTTGAGATGCCTGTATAACTATTCCACATGTGTAGGTGTTTCCTCACCATTATTCCTTCTAAATTTTGCAAAACCCTCACAGAGTGGAAGCAGGGTAGCAATCACTACTACACCATTCGAGAATACATCAATAAAAACTGGCCCCGCTAGGAGAAACAGCTACAGAAGCCGGATGGTGAGACGCAATAAGAAAACCAAGAAGAAGGAGAATATAGAAAGGTGGGTTCTGATGAACTCCAGCAATATTGTGGTGTTAGCATAAATCAATTTTTATGGTGTCCTCATAAAAATCTCATAAGAGCAATAACATAAATGATGCGGTGTATAATTGTATCAGCGTTCGCGAAATTGAGTTTTTGATAGAATCGAAGGTAGTACAGTGATTACAAGATATTCATGGGTCCTTCAGCTGAACTTATTGTCTGATCAATATGGTAGTTATAAGGAATGCTTTTGTCTGAGGCCAGCTGAGCCCTAGTGCCCCACTTTCTTATGAAATCAGTCCAATGCTGCATTAAAGGGATTAGGAAAAACACAGCTATTTTCTTGCAAAAACCGCGCCACCCTTGTGGAAAAGAGTGGTGCTGTTTATAGAGGAAAGCAGCCATGCTTTTGTAATCTTAGATAACCCCTTTAAGCTAAAGACTGTTCTCTTACTAAAAACGCTTAAGTTTTTCCTCCCAGCCACTGGCTGTGCAGGGTCTGGCAGCATGGACCCGAGTTTCTTGTCTTAGGGTAGTATTACATGGGACGATTTTTCGTTGATTAACGATAAACAATCTCAAACGACTGCTATGATAAATTATCCTAAATCGTTCACCCTATTACACAGGACGGTGATCGTTACTTACAGTCGTTTTTGCGCTCGTCCTTTCCCGGCTGATAGACCAAGGAGCTACCGAACGAAGTGTTATTACACCGAACAATGTTTGAACAATTTGGGAATGGTCAACTATGAAAATAGGTCCAGATTCTATCAAACGATCAATTATTTCTCGTTGGTCGTTTAATCGTTGCCTGCTCTTACACAAAATGATTATCGTTTAAGTCCGAACGGGCTAACGATTTTTAAACGATAATCATCCCATGTAATACGGCCCATACTGTGCAGAAAAAAAGTAAGGGGCTGCAAAGATAAAGGGTTAAATTTACTAATCCACAGGATAGGTCTGAACACTAAAACCCCCTCCGATGTCCAGAACAGTTATAACTGTTATAAATAAAGAAGCGAGTTACACATGCATGCCACTGCTCTATTTATTGTCAATGGAGATGCCAAAGATACTGTAGTACAATGTTTGGTTACCTTCAGTAGCTCCACAGACAATGAATGGGGCAGTGGTGCAATTTGCAATCGTGAATATTGGATTAGTTAAATTAGCCTCCACATTTTTTGTCAGAAGCTATGTGAAAAATACTTAAGGGCAGGGTAACCTGGCACATGGCTTAAGGCCCTATTACATGGGCCAATCAGGAGGAGCCAGCGAGTACCGACCTGTCAGGTCAGCGCTCGCTTACTCCTCGTTCTCTGTTCGTGAGCGGGTCAGAGCAGGGGGGCATAAGGGGGTGCGGGAGAGGCTCCCCAGACGATCTTCAGATCATCTTGGGAGCCAATAGCGGTGGTCTGTTGCTGCCGCTCCTATTGCATGGAGTGATGGCCAGCAGACCGTCGTTATCGCATGTCGGCTGTTCGTTGCCTTTCAACAGTAGCTATTACACCAAGTGATTATCGACCGTAACGGCCAATAATTGGCTGAATACAGCCCATAATCACTTGGTGTAATAGGGAATTTAATTGGGACGTAACTATATTTTATGGACTAAACTAACAAAGTGTGGCTGTCAGGTTTATTTTCAATTGTTTTGTTTTATTAACCTTTGTTGCTGTTGTACTTTGTTTTTCAGGAGAAGATCTTTTTTCAAAAAGCTGGCAAAACAGCCGTCTCCTCTGCTCCACACAAGTCGAAGCTTTTCCTGTTTGAACAGATCACTATCATCTGGTGAAAGCTTGCCCGCATCGCCCACTCACAGCCTATCGCCAAGGTCACCTACACCAAGCTGCCGCTCCACTCCAGACTTCCCATCTGGTGAGTTACCTAGAGACTTAATTGTTGGATTAAAAGTGATCATGTTTCTTTTATAAAAGTTGTACGCCTCTAAATCTAGGCAGTCATATGTAAGATTGGTTTAAGTAGACCTCATTTATAAAATGTTTTCCTAACTTAGATGTTTCTGAAATATTTGCATTCTTTATGTCAGTCATTCATAATTGTAATTTTTTGTTTCATAGGTACCAATTCATCACAAAGTAGTTCTCCAAGCTCAAGTGCTCCAAACTCCCCAGCAGGTTCTGGGCATATAAGACCAAGCACTCTCCATGGTTTGGGTCCTAAGCTGGGTGGACAGAGGTACAGATCTGGAAGACGTAAATCTGCTGGCAGTATTCCCTTGTCACCTCTTGCAAGAACGCCATCACCAACTCCTCAGCCTCCCTCCCCACAACGATCTCCATCGCCTTTACACGGCCATTCAGTAGGGAACTCAAAGACTGCAACCACTTTTCCTACAAAAATGCACTCTCCACCTACAATTGTTAGGCATGTTGTCAGGCCCAAAAGTGCTGAGCCTCCAAGGTCTCCACTGTTAAAGAGAGTTCAGTCAGAGGAAAAGCTTTCACCATCGTACTGCTGTGAGAAAAAGCACTTATGTCCTCGTAAGCACAATTTGGAGGTAACTAAAGAAGAAGTTCATAAACAATCTATCCAACGTGACCTAACATTGCAGTGTCTGGAGGCGAACACATGTGATATCCCTGCATCAACACGGGTTAGGCCTGTCGAGCAAGGTTGTCTTAAGCGTCCAGCATCACGAAAACTGGGGAGGCAAGAGTCCCTGGACGAGCTTGATAAAGAGAAACTGAAGGTCAAGTTAGTTATAAAGAAAAAAGATGTATCTGAAAGACAAGACTTCCTTATAAAGCAAAATATAATCCAGGACTTACACAGTGAAATGGTAATGTTGGCGTCAGATTTCGAGAAGGAAGAAAAGGCACATCAAAGTCTTATGAAGAGATCAAGCTTATCGGAGACTAAATTTCCTCTTTATGAACCTCGTTCTGGTGGAATTACATTTAAGGACACTCATTGTAAGAATGGAAATCCTCGGTCAAATGGTGCCTGTATGTCTATGGATAGCCAGTCTTTCTGTCATGCGTCACCTGTTGCAGAAAGTGCTCACATATCTTATGAACTCAAGAAAGCTCCTACTTCATGCTCCCTGCAAGAGAAACTTAATCATACTTCAGAGAAGTTTGTGAAAGAGGATAATTTAGAAAAGGCGCCTTCAACTAACATTGATTATTTTAGGAAGAAAAAGTCATTTGACGAGAAAGATGGTAGCCTGTGCCAAGTCTTAAAGTCTAAAATGGTTCCGGTGTCCCACGAATGTATGCAACCAAAGCCCGGACATATACAGACAGACTCGCTGACCCTGCTAGATAACAGGTCTTCCAATGTTCAGAGCAGCTCTCTCTCCTTTGCACCATTAAAACCTAGTAGCAGCAGAAATGAAAACAATGCAGACAAGACGTCCGTGATAGCTACTGAGACCCCCGTTCGGAAAAGCCCTTCTGAATATAAACTCGAAACAAGGGCTGTATCTTCCCTGAAGCCTATCGAAGGTACATTAGACATAGCATTGCTGTCAGGACCAAAGGTGACAAAAGCAGAGTCTGATGTTGCTTGTAATAACCTTATCAAACCTGATGAACAAAGCCGGAATTCTAAGAATGAGGTTGTCGACAATGGAAATGCTTTGTTATTTACTAAAGTAAATGCTAATTACTCAAATATTCATGCCGGGCACAAGGGGCCTATTAGAGAGAATCAGAGCGAGAGTGTACAAGCTGAATGTCACGCTGTTAAGATTCATCAGAACAAAGAACCATCAGGCCCCGGAACAAAGGAAAATGTTGTGGACGTGACTAATTCACTCGAAAGTCAAAGGATAAGCACACTGCAGCCAACATGGAAGTGTCCAGTGACAGAAGGATTGTCTTCTTCAGTGAAAGCGAATAGACAAGAGATGGCAACTCAGGATATGTCCTCTGTCAAATGCTCACTGGAGCAAAAACATAGTACATCATACTCTGAAAGGACTTGTACAGTGAGAGAGTCCTGTGAGAATACTCCTGCTACGAGCTTGACACATTCTAGCAACTCTGAAAAATACATCTCAGCCCTTGGCTGTATAGAGGAAAGAAATCAACAAGCATCTGTTCCCCAGATAGAATCTAATAATCACGTATCTGTGGTTAGGAATATCGAATCTTCTCTTCTAGTTGAACTGGGGCCTGATAATAAAACTTTGTCAGTAGCACAAGCTAAATCCACTGACCTGAACTGCAATAGCCAAAGTAAAAAGCCAGAAAAAACTGCAGAGAACAAAATAAAAAATGATACTGAAGGACTAGTTTTGGGAAAAGAGACCTCCTGTCCTAATATTATGGAGACACCCATGTCCTTGAATGTCCAACCTGAAGCCAGTATTAAATATTTGACATCTGTTCGAGAGGAGCAGATTACTGCACAGACAAAGCTCGCCAGCTGCATTGATAAGTCGAAAGTGGTAATGGAACCAAAACCAGTTTCTCTTATGATATCCCACCCTGAAAAAATGGCTTCCCCACAAAAGCCTAACTCAAAGCCTTCTGACCAAGCAGGCAGTCAAACAGTTCAAAAATCTGAATGTCCAATAAAAGCTGTTACTGTCTTGAGTGCCGACATTGGTAACCTTAACCAGTACAAGGCTACCACTAAAACCAACACCAGTCTCACATCCACTTCTCCCATTGTCCGTATAGGCACCAAAGCCCACACCAATATGTCCACCTCTGAACTGTGCTTTGGCAAGGAGCCTACAGTTAGTTCTGAAACACCAGCCACTGTAAACCTTAAAGAATGTTCTGCAAAGTCTCATCTTAAAGAAAAAACAAGTGCACATCCAAAACTAACTCGTGCTACAGCAGCCAAAACCTGTCTCCAAGGTAAACCTCAAGCAGTGGACCTTCCCTTAGGGGTTAATTCTCAAGATATCAAAAGCACTGAAGCACTTTATATCCGTAGTGACAACGGTAAAATTAAGATTACTTCTGTTACAAGTCAAGATACTAGAGAGGTGACTGTAGAAAAAAGTAAGTCTGGTGTCTCTCCGAACATAGGGAAAGAAGGAGACCTAAGGAAGACACTGTGTGATGCCAATGACCTCGGCATTACTTCATCATCCAAAGCTGTCTCTTCAGATGTCTCCTTAAATAAAACACACTTACCTGTGAGCAGCTGTAAGGAGAAAAATGAGCAAATTCCAAACTTGAATGCTGCAAATGTCAAGGTTAAGAAGGACACCCATACATCTTCTAGTAAGATGTGCACTGCCTTAAAGGAAGGCAATGTTTGCAGTAAACCTGTCACCGATAAGCAACCATGTGTCCTTACCAATACTGCAGCCCCGGTGACAGTGCGGAGAGACCCACCTTCATCTCCAAGCAAAAAGACTGTTGCAAAAAATTTGCCGAAACCACCAGCCGCACCTCTGGAGAATTCTAGTCACCTTTCTTCAGACAAAGACTTAAAGGGACAAAAAAGAGGAAAGGATACAATTCCACTGTATAGTCCTCACAAAAAGACATAATTTGCCAGCACCTTCACCAAGACCTCTTTACTGTAGTAGCTGCTAATCTGAAACTTCTTTCAAAACCAGCACTGTGTAGTGTTTCCATATCTATTTGTACCCTGTTTGATGATACAATTAGTAGAGGGGGTGTTTGTCCCAACTTTCAGTCCCAGCTATAATAAGGTATTTGGTAGCCGGAGGCAGTTACTTACACAAAGATGTACCTAGTCGGTAGAAGCCGGAAAGGGCTATGGGGGAAAAGGGTCTGTAATTTACACTGTTGTACTTTGTGTTGAATGTAGAATGTACAGTTTGCTGCTCAATTTCATTGTTTACTTTCTTATTTCTTAAAAAAAAGACAAATTATTAATTGGATTTTTTTTGTGGAGCTACAAAACCCATAAAACAAAAAACAATATGTGCTGAAAGTTGATGACTACTTTTCAACTGGGCATTTATAGGAATCTTTTAATGGAATTTGCTTCCTCCAGTACTTATTGATCGGTTATTATGTCAAACCGTCCACAGATGTCTTGAAGTGTAGTTTTTTTAATCTAGATCAGGGATGAGGAGCTGAAGCTTATGCTTGGGCTCCCCAGGCATGATGGGAATTGTAGATTTTCAACAGCTGGAGGGCCAAAGGTTTTTCATCCCTGATCTAGAGGCCTAGTGTATAGGAGTATGCGAATTTCCGAATGGGGTTCTACAATAATGCTGGACTATGACTTGTTGTGCCAAATAGTTACTATCTATAATGATAACCTCATCTTTAGTCAATATGACCAATAATATGGCTTGTGACTATGTAGTCTATACTTTATTATCACCTAGAGCCTTTCATACCCGTATACCTAGCACATTACTATTATTGAAGCACTGATCTTTCATTTAGAATTTTGATTCCGTCCTATACTCGACCTCCATTTCACAAGTGCAAATATCAAAACTTTTTGTGGGAAAGATTTTTTTTTTTTGCGGTTCTTGAATGTATATATTTCTGTTTACAACATAGGCTTGAAAGGGAAGCGTATTTTGCTACATAAACCTTTTTTTTTTTTCTTTAAAAAAAAAAACAAAAAACGTGTGGGTGTTTAATGTGTAGCCGGGGCCTTACAATGTAGAGGTTTTAGCTGTGCTAGCATTCTCCTTTTCTTTTGTAAGTGCATTAAATAGCTCCATACATTTCATAGCATCTCGTTGTCTGTATTATAAATATATAAATATTGTAAAATAAAGGGGTTTTGTGTAACATGGGGCCATGTTAGAGCCATTTGGTGCTTGGAAGGTAACTTTACTTTCTATCTTTTTGTAAAGCCTTATTTATATTTTATATACATACTCCCCACCACATGTATTTGTTAATCCACGGATGTAGAACTAGGAACTTGACCCTAAGATGACCTAAGATAAATGCACTGGGGATATAACCCTCACTCGGAGTGACAGCGCTCAGTTTATGTCCACATCGTGTAAAGCGGAGCTGCTACAATGTTACGGTGACAACAAAATACAAGGAACGACTTTGGTGTCCTCTCCACTGTACAATGTAATAGACAAAGCAGTAAGAGTTAGGGTTCATCTGGAACATACCTATGAGAGAGACTTTCAGGGCCTTATTATATTTGCCCCTTTAGACTGGCTGGCACTACCACTGCAGACTCATAGGAAGTAACAGCCTAGTACTGAGAGTAAAGCTGGCCGTACACTTCACATAGCTGTTGGCCAATTGGTCATTTGGCTGACGATTCACTTTCCAAACCTCCCAATACACTTGCATGCTCAGTTTGATGAAGCATGCTTGCGTTCTGAATGACAAAAGGAGATGAAGCTGCTGACAGATACCTGAGGTGGTGACTTTTGTGGAGAACAAAAAGGTTGAGCATGTTAAAATACAACTCCCTGATTTTTCAGGGGGGGGGGGGGAGTAGAGGCCCTCAATATGCATTGGGCCATTGGTCATCATGAAACACAGTGGGTTCGGCTGACCTTAATCTCATGTGTATGGCAAGCTTAAAAGTAAAAGACACTTGACTTCTACCTACAATGGACTTGAATGTCTCTGGTGGATCTACTTAGTAGAGTGTCTATTAAATTACTATTTTTATTCAGGACAGTCACTTTCCGCTAAGTCTCTGCAATGCCTGGTATAGAACCCTGTGAACATAGTTGGTGTTCTCTATTAATATTTTTCAGTCTACACATCAGCTGTATCAAGGGAGCTACTGACAGGCATGTGAGAAAAGGACTCAACAGCCCTCCTGGTGTGTCTGTTTTAGTATATATGTTGGATCCTCCTTTCTTGTAACTGCATGGAGCAGTTCCTCTTTCTCCTGGAAATGAAGGAATTATCTGACATCTTGAAGTCAATGGGGTGTGTCCCAAAAGAGTGTGACAATGTCGGGGCTGATTCAATGGTGTTCTAGTGATGTCATAAGGTAATATTTACTAAAACAGACATGGCAGGTGTGCTGGTTGCTCCCCTCCAGACAATGAAAAGGTTTCAGAATATTCCATAACGCAGACCCTCATATAGTAACGCAGTACCCTTTCTATAGTAACTTTCTAGCAGCTTCCAGTCAGTGCTTGCCAATGTTCTACTTAAGTCTACAACAGGGATGAGGAACCATCGGCCCTCCAGCTGTTGCAAAACTACACATCCCGTCATGGCTGGACAGCCAAAGCTAAAGGTGGGAATTGTCATTTTGCAACAGGTGGAGAGCCGAAGGTTCCCCACCCCTGCTCTACAACAACGCGTTTTATGTTGCTCTTCAATGTGTGAAGCTATTGAGAAGTCCAGATGACTTTTATCGACAGCTCCACAGTCTTCACATTTAGTCGGATATCCACTCCATTACCATACCTTAACCTGGTGCATTTAATTGCTTGCCGCTCCCCTGAATAATTGATGCAGACTGTTCAGAATAAATAAGATATGAAGCTTGTAGGGTTAGTGGCAAATCTACGAAATACCAAATATGAAAGCACCTGCCCATCATGCATCAAGACGCTGCTCATTTTTGCCTTTTTGAGTTCTCATCCCCCTTGTTGATTTAATGTTTACAGATGTATGTGTGTCGTGGAGTTGATTCTCACACCTGTCAATCATTTTGTAGTCTTAAAGTACCTGGTGTGTTCACGTTCCTACTTGTTTGTATGTGTTAACCTTACTACTAATGTAAGAGATTTGTGTTACTGATTAGTCTCTTCTATGTAACTAAGATCTGTGCTCCTTTTCTAGTCTTTTCTGCTGTAGAAATACCAGCTTAGTATCTGTGCAATAAAGTGTTTGTTGTCTTAACTTTATATAAAACAAAAGTACACAAGTTAAAAAAAAAAAACAAGAAAAAAACCCACAACTTTATGAATGTTGTATTTGTTGTATACTGGACAAGTATTTATACTTCAGCTGCAATGCGTACGGTTGAAATAAAGTCGGCATGAAGGCTGAGGCTGTATGGTTTGTCAGTTCATTTCTCTACAAAGGGACAAAACTGCGGAAAGTAGTCATTACTGTAAGATGGCTCTGGCTTGTGCGTGAGTACAGGATCAGACTACTCAGTTTGTTGTCTGTTACCATGGAGACACACAGGTCTGCATAATTTCTGTAGAAACTAACAGAAACTAAAGGATCAGATTTTTTTTTTTAATTATGTCTATAACATTATGGGGCCCAGACCCATAAAAAAGCCATGAAAACAAAGGTCTTGAGTAGAGGTTGAACATATTGGAATAAATTTTAAGAGACCATGCCAACCCCCACCCACCAGCAATGAAATTACCCTGGATGAAAAGGACCCAGTCTTACCTGAAATCTATTGTGCCACCAGTACATTCGTTTTTTAAGATTTGCCCATGGGTAAAACTGCATCAGCACGGGGAAGCCAATGCCACGGTCCTTCTTTTGAACTGCGGCCTGGTTCCCGCATACAGGGCCATTCTATTCTTGGGCACCAGCCGGGGGAGAAGCACTGGAGGCGGGTCAGCCCACCTCCAGTGGGAGGAAACCTCCGCCCCTCTATGATGCGGCTTCATCAGAATCAATGGATTTTTGTTTGTTTTAGGAGAGCCTGCAGTTTGGCTGCTGCAAACCCCTCCTCTTCCCATAGAGAACACTTGAACTTCCTGCTTTTCAGTATTTAGGAGTTACTGGACAATACATACAAATAATTGCTGACATTTTTTCTTAAATTGTCGCTACTTGCTGTATGTTTTTGTTTTTTTCCCCAGTTTTGGCTTTTATTTATTTATTTTTAATTCGAAAACAGTCTAAAGTCTTAAAGCCCCATGTTGTCTGATCACGTGCTTGGGCCCTTGTTCTGTGTTTCCACCATGCTTTACACCAGTGCTTCTCAAACTTTTTGTTGTCGGGCCTCACCTCGCGATCTATGTTGATGCTGCGGCCTCACCAACAAACGCATATTACTGCGCAGCACCAGAAAGTGCCACGCAGTGCACATAATATTCCAGAGCAGTGCCAAATCATCACCAAAGTGCAGAACTCCTTCACCTGTAGTAACCCAAAACCATAGTGAAGTAATAAATACTGTCCCCTGTAGTTACCAAACACCACATGGCAGAAATAAATGTTGTTCCACCTTTAGTAAGCTAACACATGTACTGCTCCACCTGCATTAACCAAACAACATACTGCTCCACCTGCAGGAACCTAACACCACACTGCACCAACACAAACTGCAGCACTTATGTTTGAGAAGCGATGCTTTACACTACAGGTCTGTCTGTTCATTTTGTTGCTATAAATAAACACAAATAGACCAGGGAGTAAGAATTTACAGTGTTTTAGAATGAGCAAAATGAATGCAAGCCCAGAATAATTCAGGGAATGGTCACACAGACAGACCTCATAGGCGCATACATACATAAAGAAACTTACCTCTTGTTTCCTCTTGTTCTTGTGTTCAGTCTCTTGTTAAATACTCTTCCCTCCTGAACCGTATTTAGGCCTTTACCATATTTAAAGGTTTCGATCATGCCCCCCCCTCCTCCCTTCTTTTCTCCAAACCTAAAGGGGTCACTTCCTTCGAGAGACAACACTGCTCTTGTCTCCATTTCCGGTGTGGTTTACAATTAAGCTCCAATCACTTCAATAAAACAGTTATAAAACCTGCACCCAAACTGGCAAGAGTGGTACTGTCTCAGGAACAAAGCGGCCATGTTTTTCTAATGTTCTTGATCACTATTTTCTGCCATTGTTTCGCAACAACTGATATTCTTTCTGATCTTTAGTATGTCATGGGAACATAGCCTTAGGCTAACAGGCCTTTAGTTACTGGGCTCTTCTTCCCCACCCTTCTTGTGGATGGGTATAACATTGGCCGTTCTCCAATCAGGAACATCTCCTGTTAGGAGGGGATTGTTTATACAGGTCTGTCAGGGAAGGCAGGAATTACAAATTGAAGTACTTCAGGTACATCCTCTTTAATCTGACCCACTGATAGATCGGCGCTGTCACGCGGAAGCCGGTGCCAGTTCCCGTGTACGGCGTCGTTCTATGCATGGGTACCGGGTCGTTGCTAAAGCACAGGAGGCAGACCAGTCTGCCCCCAGTGAGAGGGAATTCCCTCCCTTCTATGACGCGGATCCCTTAGAATCAATGGAGCCGCGTCATAGAGGGCCTCTGTGCTTTAGTACCGGCCCGCTACCCGTGCATAGAAAGGCGCCGTACACAGGAACTGGGCCGCAGTTCAAAAAAACGGACCGTGGCACTGGCTTCCCCGTGACTGTGCCGATCTATCAGTGGGTCAGATTAAAGACCTATCACATTACTCAACTTTAAACTGCAAGTTCCTATGAAACATTGGCCTCTGAAAACACTGGAGCTGAATCCTTACAACTGGAGACAACGCTATGTCCAGCCATATTGTGATTTTGAAATGAAAGTGATCTCTACAGATCCCATATTCAGTTGGGTCTATTGGGTGCCATTGGTTGCAATCATTTGACAGATCTAGCAGTCCCATTGTGGTTTCGAGTATAATGGAAACCATGATGACTGTGTACCTTGTTATGTAGTGAGTGCAAACCCAATCTCAGGCTTTCATAAAGTAACCAGGTCAAAAACAAAAGGTAAGATAAAATAGGTCATTTCCAAACAAAAATAATTCTACAATGCCACCTACAGCTTTCCTTACAATCAATGTCCGACCTTTAAAGAGAATAAACATTACAGTTGAGGAAGCCGCCTGAGTCAGGAGCGCTGCAGCCATGGCATAGTGAAGCAGAGCTAGTGGTAAGTGATAGTTATCCCCGCTTGCTCTGCTGCAGAACTCCTGACACAGACAGCTTCCCCAACTGTAATTCTGATTCTAATATGTATTACAACAGATGTTAGTGGAGGCTCAGTATCATTAGTGCTGCAGGCAACAGCTGTTTGGGGACCAGGGCTTGAACAGCCTGGCAATTCCTACCACAGCCACTAGAGACAGAAGAGGGGCCATGTTGCCCCTTACTGCTGCCATTTAATGTATCAATGTAAAAAAAAAAAATTTTAATTGTTCCTGCCGTTTTAAAAAAAAACTTTTGACGTGTAAAAAGTTTTGATCTGTCCTGGTCTGTGTGTTCCAACCTGTACCGATCAGGAGAACGAGCAGGGAGAGGACCACATCTGCAGCACATCCGCTCTGTGTAAGCAAAATACTATGGAGTTGGGCTCCATAGACTTACTTACATTATGAGCTCGCTGCAATGGTCTTCTACTGGCTTGTTCTGTCGATCAGTACGGGTCTGAACGCTCATACCCTGACTGATAAAAACTTTTGACATGTCCCAAAAAAAAATGTACATAACAGGTACACTTTAATAAAGTTATATTACAAAAAAAATAAAATAAATATATATGTATGTGTATATATAAAAAACAAAAATCCTGCAGCACTCCACAAATGTAATATGAATTGGTGCCAAGCGGTAGGCACGAGAGACCAGTCGTGTCAGACGTATAACAAGGTAGAAAACCGCAGCACTCCGGATAAATTCAAAAGAAAGTAGTGTTTATTTTCACCCAAAAACTTGCGACGTTTCGCTCTCGCTGAGAGCTTTATCAAGCAGTGTAACAACATGTGCTCCAGTCAAAGTATAAATGTGTTCACATACAAATAAGATGATTGACAAACAATCAATAAATCAAGTGAATAAAAGTATAAAATTCATATGGCATATAGTGACAGTGATTGACAAAAAAAATAAAGTATAGTTATATTTTATATTGTGCATATGTGGCAATAATGTAGATCCATTTTAGTGTAATATAATAATAGATATAACAAATAAATCTTCATGATACATCAATTGGGTACACAGCGGGGGGTCACTCACCAAGGAGACAAGTACAGGTGTGGCAATAAGATCATAACAAGATACAGAGAAAGTCATGGCGATTGTATCCATTCGGCAGTAAACAACGGCGTCTCTGCGGTACAACTGCGCATGTCCATGTGGCAAGCCAATCGGATCACCCTGTATACTACGTCACAGGGTAATTCGGACAGTTCATTGGTGGAGCTGACATGTATAGTAAACAAAACATCATGTGTTGCTGTAAAAGCTGTTGCTGGATAAAAAAAACATCAGCGAATAAGTGGGCATATACTCGGTATTGTAACACTCACACCTCCGTTGCCTGGCTCTCCCTGCGGAACACCCTGCGATCAACCTAACATTCACCCATGGGGGCCAAGGCTTAGGAGAAACCACACACACCACCGAGTCGGGAGTGGAGCATTAAATAAGCAATGATGAACAAAAAGACGCAACAGTGTGTACAGCAACCGAGTTTTGACAAACAGATTTTCATGCCACTGTCATCCTGGATTTTGTTAACCCCATGTGTCCCACAGAAAAATTGCTTGATTCTTTACATCTAAATAAAAGAGAAAAAAGATTTTTTAAGTATACATAAATATATACAAGTATATACAGAGCATCATGTCTATACAAAGGTCCAATCGTCACTAGAGTAAGAAACCACAGGAAAACACAAAGGCAGGAGTAGAACGACTATCTTAGGTACCTCGGTATAATTTTATAGTCTACATTGAGACCCTTAGGCTTAAGGAAATCAAGATCGTGGATCCAACGTAACTCTTTCTTCTTAAGTATAGCTAGCCTGTCACCACCCCTAGGGGATGCAGGGACCTGATCGATGATCATCACCTTCAGGTCACCTTCATGATGTTGCATCTCAGAAAAGTGTTTAGGCACAGGAAGATCCATCCGTCGTGCACGGATGGTGTACCTGTGCTGGTTAAGTCGCGTCTTAGCATCGTAAGTTGTCTCACCAATATAGTGAAGAGGGCAAGGGCACCAAAGGGCATAAATAATTCATGACGAATTACAGGTAAGATGTCCCTTTATCTTGTATGTTTTACCTGAATTGGGATGGATAAACACATCTCCTTTAACAACATGTTTGCAATTAACACACCTCTTGCATGGAAAACAACCATCCCTAAGTGGACCAAGCAAAAGTTGTGTAAGGGGTCTGTCCTTGTGTATACTGGCTTTAACCAGTTTGTCCCTCAAGCTAGGTGGCCTTTTGTATGACAATAAGGGTTTGTTTTGAAATTCTTCAATGTTAGGAAAACTCCTTTTAAGAATAGACCAATGTCTATGCAGAATCTGTGCTATCTGTCCACTAATACCACTGAACTCAGACACAAAGGGAATACGCTTGATGTCAGCACGTTTCTGGCTTTTCTGTAGGAGACTACTGCGCTCAAGGGACATAACTTCGTTTTTGTACCTCGAAGTAATTTTCTTGGGATACCCACGTGAGTGAAATTGTGCAGCTTTAACATCAATGGCAGTACGTGCTTTGTCAGGGTTCTCGACTATGCGTTTAATACGAATAAATTGGCTCTTGGGCAAAGAGTCAATGGTTTTTCTGGGATGGTTAGATTCGTATCTTAGGAGAGTATTTTTGTCCGTTGTTTTGGTGTATAGGTCAGTCTTGAATTTATCCCCGTCTCTGTACACCAGAGTGTCCAAAAATTGGACCTGGTGCTCAGACACAGTGAGAGTGAATTTTATGTCAGGGTCCATGTTGTTGAGCAGGTCATGAAAGGCGTGGAGGTCAGAAAGACTCCCCCCCCCCCCCCCCCCCCCCAGGCCAAGAACACATCATCTATGTATCTCCACCACGCCACAATATGTCGGGCGTGGTGGGACACATAGATGTGCGATTCCTCAAGATGGGCTACAAATAAATTAGCGAACGAAGGCACCACGTTAGAGCCCATGGCGGTCCCCTTCTTTTGCAAGTACATCCTGTTGTCAAAAAGAAAAAAATTGCACCTCAAGATCATATCTAATAGAGTCAAGAGAAAATCAACGCAGCCCCTACTGTAGGTGGAACCATGTAGTGTAGCAGCAATGGCCCCAATGCCCTTTTCATGGCCTATGGATGTGTACAGGCTCTCTATGTCCAATGAGGCAATATAGGTGACTTGGGAGGACTGTAAGGTACTAAGTCTATTTAAAAAATGGGTAGTGTCCTGTAAGTGTGAAGACATTTTGTGTACAAAAGGTTGTAGTACCCTATCTAGGTACTCAGAGGCTTTACACAGTATTGAACCCTGGCTAAGGGTCTCAATGTCGACTATAAAATTATACCGAGGTACCTAAGATAGTCGTTCTACTCCTGCCTTTGTGTTTTCCTGTGGTCTCTTACTCTAGTGACGATTGGACCTTTGTATAGACATGATGCTCTGTATATACTTGTATATATTTATGTATACTTAGAAAAATTGCTTGATTCTTTACATCTAAATAAAAGAGAAAAAAGATTTTTTGTGGGACACATGGGGTTAACAAAATCCAGGATGACAGTGGCATGAAAATCTGTTTGTCAAAACTCGGTTGCTGTACACACTGTTGCGTCTTTTTGTTCATCATTGCTTATTTAATGCTCCACTCCCGACTCGGTGGTGTGTGTGGTTTCTCCTAAGCCTTGGCCCCCATGGGTGAATGTTAGGTTGATCGCAGGGTGTGCCGGCGCTCCTGCGGTTCTTACTGCTACGTTCTACGGTTTAGCCGTACCGGTACGTGGCTGACCTTTGGCTGGCTGCACGCCGGCGGGCTGCATCTGTTTCCCATGTTAATTGGAGAGCCAGGCAACGGAGGTGTGAGTGTTACAATACCGAGTATATGCCCACTTATTCGCTGATGTTTTTTTATCCAGCAACAGCTTTTACAGCAACACATGATGTTTTGTTTACTATACATGTCGGCTCCACCAATGAACTGTCCGAATTACCCTGTGACGTATACAGGGTGATCCGATTGGCTTGCCACATGGACATGCGCAGTTGTACCGCAGAGACGCCGTTGTTTACTGCCGAATGGATACAATCGCCATGACTTTCTCTGTATCTTGTTATGATCTTATTGCCACACCTGTACTTGTCTCCTTGGTGAGTGACCCCCCGCTGTGTACCCAATTGATGTATCATGAAGATTTATTTGTTATATCTATTATTATATTACACTAAAATGGATCTACATTATTGCCACATATGCACAATATAAAATATAACTATACTTTATTTTTTTTGTCAATCACTGTCACTATATGCCATATGAATTTTATACTTTTATTCACTTGATTTATTGATTGTTTGTCAATCATCTTATTTGTATGTGAACACATTTATACTTTGACTGGAGCACATGTTGTTACACTGCTTGATAAAGCTCTCAGCGAGAGCGAAACGTCGCAAGTTTTTGGGTGAAAATAAACACTACTTTCTTTTGAATTTATCCGGAGTGCTGCGGTTTTCTACCTTGTTGTATGTGTGTATATATATATATATATATATATATATATATATATATACATACATACATACAGTGGTGCCTTGGATTACGAGCATAATTCGTTCCGGCACCGTGCTTGTAATCCAAATCCACTCTTTTCCAAATTCCAAATTTTCCCATAAGAAATCATTGAAATGTAGACAATTGGTTCCACACCCCAAAAATCATTTTATAATCATCATAGCAGCAGTGTGTATAGCTGAGTGTGAGTGCAAGCACATTATAGCAGGAATGGAGAGGATGGTAAACACAAGGACTGATAGAGACTGCAGGAAGCATGAAGGAATGAGCAGGGCAGATGTGGACACAGTATAGCAGCACACTCTGTCTGGGGAGAGGGGTTAAAGCTATAAAGAGATTACCCCCACAGTCCTGTATCCTGATGCAAGCCCCAGCCTGAAGTGGATCTGCTATAAATTGGAAAGTGAGAGAGACTTCCTGGGTCAGAGTACTGTGGTGCAGACCCCGCTATGCAGGCCATGCCCCTCCCCCACTCACGCTCCCACCCAATACCAGGAGCTCTTAAACCAAAGCAATGCTCTTAAACCAAGTCACAATTTTGAAAAACTGTGAGCTCTTCTTGCAAAACGCTCTTAAACCAAGTTACTCTTAAACCAAGGTACCACTGTGTGTGTGTGTGTATATATATATATATATATATATATATATATATTCCTTCTTTGGTAGGCTCTGTGTACATGGAGTAAAGATGGTGGAATTCTCCGCCACGGAATCCTGCCAACCTCCATGTCATACTGGCATTTGCTCATGCGCCTCCTTTCTCTGCGCGGAAGAATGGACTTGTCAATTCTTTCGCACAGAAAAAGGAGGCGCGCAAACCTACCATAGACTGCCAGTATAACACGGAGGTTGGCAGGATTCCGCAGTGGAGAATTCCACCATTTTTATGCCGTATAGGCTGTTCATATTATGTTTTAGTTGCTGGCCGCCTACATTGGGTCTGTGTCTTCCTTTCATGCCCTGTTACTTTTTATGATGAATAAATAAATTTAGGCACTGCTTTGAAGTACATTGTGTGAATGGCACTCTGCGTCATTTTTCTGATAATTTTCGAGCTCCACAGTTCTCAGTATTGTTTTGTCTTGTTGCTTTTCAGTTAAACCTCAGGTTCTCTATTTCCTCTATTTAGTTTCTTGTTCCTCTTTTGAATATACTGTATAAACTGATCATTTTCAGCCCAGCTCTTGATTATCTTCTTGCGGACGTGTGTGTCCCTTAGATGTAAATCTTTCAATTACAGTTTCCACCTGCATCCAAAAACCCAGTGGGAGCATAGCTTTTATTTTCTGGAGTATCCAATTTAGTCCAACAGTGCAGTGTGCTCACAGAAACATGACCAACATGAATAAAACCAACCCAACCACACCCCCCCCCCCCCCCGCGCCATTTTCCAAATAAACACTCAACACAGTTATCGGAATAAATGACTACAGCAGCCATTTATTAAAGTGACTCTGTACCCCCCCCCCCCCCCCCCCCCAAAAAAAAAAAAAACAAACAAACAAAACAAAACACTTGTACAGTCAAATAGCTGCTTTTACTCCAAGATCTGTCCTGGGGTGATGCAGTTATTGTCCCAAAAAACAACTTTTAAACTGGCAGCCCTGTGTTAAACGGCCGTGGCCTACAATTTCTGTGCCCTAACTTTGCACCACCCCTGCGACCCTCCTCCCCACCATCTTCATCATTAGAAATGCCCCTAGAACATTTTCTCCTGTCTGAACATTGCACAGGTGTCTTAACGATCCAGCCCATGTGCCGTGCTGACACAGGTGATGAATAGGAGACAATCTGCCTGGAGCATTCCTAATGATGAGGAGGGACAGAGAGGTTGTGCCAGCCTAATACATACACAATCTAGGCCATGGCCGTTTGGCACAGGGCTGAAAGTTTAAAAGTAGTTTTTTAGGACAATAACTGCATCACCTGCCGAACGGACCCCAGGACAGATCTTGGATTAAAAGCAGCTATCCGTAGGTACAAGTGGTTGGGGGGGGGGGACACAGATTGTGGGTACAGAGTCGCATTAAATACAACATATATCACATAATACTGTAAACATTCCTTTAAGTGGGTGGTCTTAAAAGCCTGAAAATTCCTACTGGCTGTCCCAATCCATCATTACACAAAACCAATTACCTGCAGCCAATTATCGATGTCTGGAAAGCGCCAAATAATAAATAGTTGTGTGCTTTCGCCTCATCACTTTACCAACTCTCCACAACCTTTAACGTAGGGAGGGTTAGTCATTTTACACTGCCAGTTCCCCAAACATGTGTCACCATTAAGCCACCATAACAAGTTAGGGTGTCCAGAACTAAATAAGTTCCCTCCCTGAATTTCCATTTCAAGGACCCTCTACTGCAAGAACTGCCGCGACAG
The DNA here is from genome assembly GCF_027789765.1 of Dendropsophus ebraccatus. Taxonomy (NCBI): domain Eukaryota; kingdom Metazoa; phylum Chordata; class Amphibia; order Anura; family Hylidae; genus Dendropsophus; species Dendropsophus ebraccatus. Next base: position 159,618,676 of record NC_091456.1, on the reverse strand, counting down.
TGACCATTCCACCACCCGGTACAACTCAAAACCTCCAACCATTGTATTGCTACAAAAGGGTGGATGGGAGCATTCTGCCAACTCGCAAAAGGTTACAAGACCCCCTCTGTCATCACCGTATATACTTAGTGCCCCCCCCACCACCTATTACCCCATACACACCACCTATCAATCTCCCCTTGACTTATAACCTTACCTCTTATGACCACCCCCTGCAGCTAAGCCCCAGTAATGAAGGCCTCCCTTTACTGAACTCTCTGAAAGGCGTGAACTCAGTACAAGCATGTGGATACACCGTATATAGATCAGATTTGACAAAATCCCATCCACATGCCTGGTACTGACATCAGCAAGTAACATCTATAGCAATACCTGTATGTGTGAATTCATCTATGAGAAATAGTGATAGAGTTAGAGGATCTTCTCTTGTGTATGTTTAGTGCCTGGGAGACATCTTAGGTGAAGTATCTGCCCACGGGCTCAGAGGACAACTAAAAATTATACACTCACCGGCCACTTTATTAGGTACACCATGCTAGTAACGGGTTGGACCCCCTTTTGCCTTCATAACTGCCTCAATTCTTTGTGGCATAGATTCAACAAGGTGCTGGAAGCATTCCTCAGAGATTTTGGTCCATATTGACATGATGGCATCACACAGTTGCCGCAGATTTGTCGGCTGCACATCCATGATGCCAATCTCCCGTTCCACCACATCCCAAAGATGCTCTATTGGATTGAGATCTGGTGACTGTGGAGGCCATTTGAGTACAGTGAACTCATTGTCATGTTCAAGAAACCAGTCTGAGATGATTCTAGCTTTATGACATGGCGCATTATCCTGCTGAAAGTAGCCATCAGATGTTGGGTACATTGTGGTCATAAAGGGATGGACATGGTCAGCAACAATACTCAGGTAGGCTGTGGCGTTGCAACGATGCTCAATTGGTACCAAGGGGCCCAAAGAGTGCCAAGAAAATATTCCCCACACCATGACACCACCACCACCAGCCTGAACCGTTGATACAAGGCAGGATGGATCCATGCTTTTATGTTGTTGATGCCAAATTCTGACCCTACCATCCGAATGTCGCAGCAGAAATCGAGACTCATCAGACCAGGCAACGTTTTTTCCAATCTTCTACTGTCCAATTTCGATGAGCTTGTGCAAATTGTAGCCTCAGTTTCCTGTTCTTAGCTGAAAGGAGTGGCACCCGGTGTGGTCTTCTGCTGCTGTAGCCCATCTGCCTCAAAGTTGGACGTACTGTGCGTTCAGAGATGCTCTTCTGCCTACCTTGGTTGTAACGGTTGGCTATTTGAGTCACTGTTGCCTTTCTATCAGCTCGAACCAGTCTGCCCATTCTCCTCTGACCTCTGGAATCAACAAGGCATTTCCGCCCACAGAACTGCCGCTCACTGGATGTTTTTTCTTTTTCGGACCATTCTCTGTAAACCCTAGAGATGGTTGAAAATCCCAGTAGATCAGCAGTTTCTGAAATACTCAGACCAGCCCTTCTGGCACCAACAACCATGCCACGTTCAAAGGCACTCAAATCACCTTTCTTCCCCATACTGATGCTCGGTTTGAACTGCAGGAGATTGTTTTGACCATGTCTACATGCCTAAATGCACTGAGTTGCCGCCATGTGATTGGCTGATTAGAAATTAAGTGGTAACGTGCAGTTGGACAGGTGTACCTAATAAAGTGGCCGGTGAGTGTAGATGACTGCAGCAGAGGGGAAAACTGGTTAAAAAAATGTCATGTACAAGATATATGATGGTCATAAATAATGCAGCTCCTCTTAAAACACATGCCTGCTTATCCTGAAATTAATGTGACAGGCACACTTGAAGGGGTTATCCAGGATTAAATAAAACAGATCATCCCTGTCCTCAGGTTGTAGTTGTAGGTGGTATTACAAGTCACCAAACGTATCCTAAGGTTGTGTGCTACATTAAAGGGAACCTGTCACCCTATGTGCCGGGGTGAATGCCGCCCGACCCCTGGTAGAGCCCCAGATACTTACCCCATCTTGTCAAGTCCAGCTCCCTGTGGAAGCCCGGCGCGGGCGCTGCATAGATGAGTTCGACGCCCATAGAGAATGAATGGAGCCGCCGGGCTTCCGACAAGGATATCTCCGTCGCGGGACATGGCGAGATGGGGGTAAGTATCCGGGGCTCTACCGGGGGTCGGCACGGTGACAGGTTCCCTTTAAGTTCAACGGTAAAACCCAAACTGTGGACAAGAGTGGTGCTGTTTCTCGAAGAAAGTGCCCTTTTTTTTTCTAAGCCTTAAACACCCCTTTAAATTTCTCCCATAATTTGTTGCACAACAATGTTGTGCAAACTCTGAGCTTGACCCTTAATGTTTTGCAGTGTTGCAATATTGTTTTCCCTCCTATGAACTATGGAGTTTTCTTATGTCAGTGTCCAAAATCTTTGTTGTAGGTGCGGAGTGAAAATTGCTGCCTTCCCCCCCCAAATTATATTTAAAGGGGTTATCCAAGCTAAGAAAAACATGGCCACTTTCTTCCAAGAACATCACCTCTCCTCTCCTCAGTTTGGGTGTGGTTCTGCAGCTCTGTTCCATTGGAGTGAATAGATCTGAATGGAGCATAAAATCTGGGCATAGGGTTGGTGCTGTATTTTTCCAATCCTGGATAACCCCTTTAAGTAAAAAAAAAATACATTAATCTCAATAACTAATAATCAGGGATTGTGATCCCTTACACAGTTTAACTTTGGTCAAATTTTTTCTTTCTTTTTAAGCATGGAGATAACAGATGAGGGGTTATTATGCTTTCTAAATGGTATTATAAACCCTCCTCCTGTAAAATTTTACAAAGCACATTATAAGGATTATGCCGATCAGTGCAGCTATGACAGTCAATATGATATCCATTACAGAAAATCCACAAGTTATTGCTACTTCAGTCAACTCAGTACCAGTCAGCGATGGTGGAGACCCACACGTGGTATAAGTCTTATCTAGAAACATCTGTTCATTCTGCTTGTACCAAGTTAGAAATTCGATGTTGGAACATGAGCAGTCAATGGGATTGTAGCTTAAATTGATGGTGCTTGTGTCTGATATATTCTGCACCAGATCAATAGGAATAGTCGAGATCATGTTGAAGGCAAAATTTAAGTAAACGTTACTTAGCTTTCCAAAGGCATCTGTAGTCAGTGCTCTTAGATGGTTTTGACTGAGGTCAATAGATTTCAGGTTCTTCAGCTTCTGGAAGGCTTGTTTTTCGATCACTTCCAGGTCGCAGTTGGAGAGTATCAGGGTTTCTAGCTGTGGAACTTTGAAAAACAGATTTTCTTCTTTGAGAGTCTTATGATAAAATACACTTCCTTCCATGTTTAGGTAAACCAGGTTTGTCAGGCCCTCAAAGAGCTGCAAATAGCTGGCGTTCACGTGGCCATATGACAAGTTCAGGGTCCTCAGATGAGCTAAGTTACTGAAAGGACTTGATGAGGCGTCAACTAACAAATAAATGTGTGACAAATCCAGAAATTCTAGCTGCTTGTTCTCTGGAAATGCTGGGCTGTCTAATGGGAGTGGTGCTCCATAACTGAGATCCAGGTGAATAAGGTTATGTAGACCACTAAACTGATCCCCGCAACATGCCGCCTTGTGAAAGTCATTGTGACTCAGGTCCAAGTATTGAAGATTAGATAACGTTTCTAAACATCTGGCCCCTAAAGCCCACGAGTCTAGATTTCTAACTATTTCTAGACGTGTCAACAATGGATAACTGGCTGAGCTTATGTAACAAAGACTGTATAAAAAGTTTTCACTTAGAATGAGTTCCTTTAATACATTGGGTTGACTCAAATTAGGAAAAGTATTAAGGGCCATGGCTGACAGATCTAGTTTTTCAATCTTGGTGAAACAGGTAAAGATTTTGGATGACTCTCCAAGTATGTACCTATACTGTAGACTGAGCTCCTTCGTGGAAAGATTACAGAGTCCATTCAGGTCTCCTGGTTCTATAACCAAATCGGTAGTAATGTCACTAAATGTTCCTATTCTCAGGGTGTGTGTGGACAACCCATGAAGTCCATCTAAAAGAGATGAAATCTTCGTATTCCAGCCACAACCAGCCAGATCCAAGTGATGGAAGTTGCTACTGTTGAACGCGTTTGGCTCGATGTATCCAATATTATTTCCTTTTAGAATTAAAGTCAGATTTTTAACCTTCTTGAGGAAGTCCGAATCTTGAACAGATATAGTTTTAATTTGGTTTAAGGCAAAGTTGACAAGCGTCAAGTTGTCTAAAGCAACGTCTTTGGGAAATCGTATGGAGGAGATGAAATTACTTTCCAAATTCAAAGTCTGCAGACTTTTTAAGCTATGTAAGGGAAGGAATGATAAGTCCGATATAGAGGTTTCCTGTAAGTATAAATGCTGAATGGAATTGGCTCCTTGGAATGCAGTGTCTGCAATGTACAATATAGGATTTCCAGTAAGTATAACTGTATTAAGCCTTGCATTGTTCCCGAAGGCATCATTGTATATCCAGTTAATGCCGCACCTGATACATAGAGGAGAAATTGAGTCAGGCTGAAGAAAAGCAACAGATATAAAACAATTTCAGCATTTGTTCAGTGATTGATTCTCCATATTAAGGACCCATTGCTCCATGTGTCTTCTAGCTACTTCAAGAAGCTTCTCCGGTTACATTACACAATCCTCATTGTGTAATGAAGTGTTGTGCAATTTTTAAAAAAGATTTTCTGTATATGTTGTTAGTGACTTTTAAGATCTCTGCTTGTATAAAGACATTTATTGCCAAACTATCCTTCGATGATGAAGTGTTCTGGGTTAAAGTTTAAGACAAAGGAAATTTAACCATTTGGTGACCTCCTCTGTACAGGTACAAGGGATAGGCTCTAGGGGGCTTTGAAGCAAGTTCAGGAGCTTCCTCATCTGCCCATAACTGTACATCATGGGTTATCTGGTTAGGTAAAATATATGTTGAATTACCCCTCCTCCTGGAGACTAACAATTCATTCCATATATGTCTTTACCTTTTCTGTCTCCTTCCCTCAGTTATGAGAATGTTGCTTTCTGCAAAAGACATAAAAAACTGAGCTGTTCAGCCCATCTCTGGTCTCAACCCTCCTCCCTTCCCTCCAAGACGGCTGATGTAAACAAGCCCTTATCTGCAACTGTGTAGAAAGTTTGCAGGGAGGATTAACCACAGTGAGTTTAACAACAACTTGACATCAGATTAATCCTCCCCGCACTACAAAGAAGGTACAAAGTTGCAGATAAAGACTGTCGGGGACTTGTCTACATTAGCGGTCTTGAAAGGAATTGGGAAGAGGGGAGATGGAGAGGAAAGCTCACAGAGTTTTTTGTGTCTTCAGCAGAAAGCAGCAGTATCAGAACTGGGGGAAGGAGACTGAATAGACATATAACAAGTATGGAAGAAATTGTTAGTCTCATGGGCAGCAACATATAAAAAGTTATCTTTGAGTGTAATACTCCTTTAAATAAAAGGCCTTCCATGTAATACATTGGGTGGTGCTATGTAGTTTTTTTTTTTTTTTTACCTCCTGCTCTGGCTAAAAAAAATGGTTGGGTCTCAATCAGGGAATCCCAGGCATAACACCAATAGGATCTAATACAATGTATAGAAATGGGTCACATGATAAAACAACCGATTTACCGCTACATTGACAATAAACAATATTGTTACATTCTAAGCATGCAATAAAGACATGTTCCGAAATTATTACCGTGATAAATCTAAATATTCCAGATTTTCTAGACGACTGAAGACCCAGTTATAAAGAGCGTACAATGAGTTAAAGCTGAAATCTAAAGACTCCGTACTGGTGGGTATCGTGGTGGGCACTGCCTGCAGTCCTTGACCCTCACAGGTGTAACTTTTATTTACAATTACCTGGAAATAAAATCAAATGGAAAAAAAAATGCTCATTATAGTAATGACAATAGATAACAAGAACAATATAAACCTCAAATACAGGAAGGCCTATGGGACATATATACTATAATACAATAGTATGACTGGAAGTGAAACAATGTGACTTTTTTAAGAATAAAGGGGGTGTACATGAACAGTGGTTATGCAGTTGGAGACTACTGTGTGTCACAGGAGCTGAGCTCGTTCTATAGGTGACGGCTGCTATCCATAGCTGATATTCTCTATAAATCACAGACGTCGGAGAAACACCTTGTGTAAACCCAACCTTAAAATGGAAAGTTCACCTAATGAAAACCATATAACAGAATGCTGCTGCTTACACCCCCAGCAGTGAGCTGTAGTCTGTGAGAGAAGAACATGCAGTAGCTATACAATTCCCCTACAGCACCTCTACAGGAGATGTAGAGAATTACACAGGTTTAGTTTACACAATTTAATATATTGAGTAGTCCATGTGATGTATATATGTGCTCAGTGGCGAAATTTGGTGGGGGCAAAGGGGGCGGTCGCTCCTGGGCCCACTCATGCAGGGGCCCACTGAGGTCTCAGACTGTTAATGCTGTCTGCAAAAGCTATTGCTTTTGCAGACAGCCTTAACACATGTCTGTAGTGACCGGGGTCCCCAAGAAGCCAACAGCACCTGACAACAGCACCTGCTCCTGAGGGGGCCGCTCAGCTGTCGGATGCAGAGCCCGGCCAGGGCTGGATCTTCTCCCTGCATCTTCCTGCTTCTTCCTCACACACTGCTACTGCTGGCCCCTCCCCCTCACTGTCCTACAGAGCTGGTATGAGGGGGAGGGGAGGGATCAGCAGCTGGAGGGATCCTCACCGTCTATGGCTGCCAGGGAGAGACTGAAGACGTCCAGCAGCAGCTCTGACAGGGAGTGAGGCTGCAGAGTGCTGGAAGATGTCAGGTACTGAGTGAGGACTGTGAGAGGAGTGACAACACACTGACAGACACAACCACCCACCCACACCACTGACCAAATGATCAGGAGGAGATATACTGTATATATATATATATATATATATATATATATATATATATATATATATATATATAATGTACAGTATATGTGTGTGTCTCCTGCTGCTCACTTGGTCACTGCTGTATATATATATATATATATATATATATATATATATATGACCAAGTGAGCAGCAGGATATATAAGTCATAAGTGACCGGCAGGATATATATATATATATATATATATATATATATATATATATATATACAGCTCTGACTTGCAACAGCTGGAGGGACTGAGTGTGACAACCTTGCTGTAGTCAGTGTGTAATGGAGGTCACCCAGCTTTTCCAGTGTCCTGTAGTCAGCATAATGGAGGTCACCCAGCTTTCCCAGTATCCTGTCGTCAGTGTCATGGAGGCCACCCAGCTTTCCCAGCATCCTGTATGTCAGTGTGTAATGAAGGTCACCCAGCTTTCCAGCATCTTGTACTCAGTATGATGGAGGTCACCCAGCTTTCCAGAATCTTCTATTCAGTATAATGGACGTCACCCAGCTTTCGCATCATTGTACAATGGAAGTCACACAGCTTTCCCAGTATCCTGTAGTCAGTATGATGGAGGTCACCCAGCTTTTCCAGCAATAGTACTCAGTATGATGGAGACTGCACATGGGTCTGTACTAGGGATGGTCCGAACCCGCCGAGGTTCGGGTTCGGCTGAACCTGAACGCTCGGCATCGGATTCCCGCTGTCTGCCCGCTCCGTGCACTCCGTCCAAACTCGGTTCGGATCATCCCTAGTCTGTACTAAACAGAGGAGGAGAGGAGTTTACTACACACAGGGGGCAATACTATAGAGAAGCCTACACCCCAGAGAGGGGGGGCAATACCACAGAGAGGCCTATACTACACAGAGGCTGCATAGAGGGGGCTACACTACAGGGGAGTTTGTATAGAGATGAGGATAATGCTGGAGCGAGGAGCCTAAAATGTCTCTCTAGCAGATCCTGTGGAGACAAGTCATGGTCGGAAAAGTCTTCATGATGGCTGGAGCCAGATGGAGACCAAAGGAAAAGTGAACAACCTTGAATATAAAAAAAAAATTGCAATTCATGCAGAGAAGCCGCCTTCTGTGAGTGACTGAATGATGTTTTTGTATTTGGTAGAACACCGCTCTATGCCATAATTCACACACTGCTTTTTCCAAGTAACCCCAATCTTGATGAAAGCCCCCCCTTCCTTCCCCAGTGCTGAACTGAGTAAGGTCCGGGGGCCAAAGGCCCCCCACATCCACTCTGATCCCTAGCCTTCCTCCTCATGCAGCACCCACACTCTCTCAGAGGCCATGCTAACTTGTGTCCCTTTTTAGAGCTCTTACCATGGTGAACGCTCTCCCTCCCTCTACTGCTTAGCCCTTACCACATTTTCACAAGCGCCCCCAACACATTGGACCCCCTTGCTGTACCTGCACCATCATGTAGTTGCAAATGCAGGTATCTATACACCTTATGCTAAAGTAAGTTAAAGGGGTACTCCAGCAATTTTTATTTTTTTAAATTAACTGGTTTCAGAAACTTATATAGATTTGTAAATTACCTCTGTTTAAAAATCTCAAGTCTTCCAGTACTTATCAGATAGATAGATAGATAGATAGATAGATAGGATAGAAGTGGATATCTAGCAGCTCATCACATATCTTGGATTGTACATGGATGATCACAACCAACTCACCCCTTTTAATGTCTAAAAGCGTATTACCTATACCACTATAATTTTTAGGCAAAGATAATCTGGTTAAAAGGGTTCTCCAGAATTAAAAGAAAAACAGCATAATTGTTTTTCCAAAAACAGCGCCACCCCTGCTCTTAGGTTGTGTGTGGTATCACAACTTGGCTTCATACACTTTAGTCGAATACCACCCACAAACTGAGGACAAGAGTGGTGCTGTCTGTGGAAGAAGGCAGCTATATTTTTCTAATCTTAAGCCCTTTTACTTTTTTTGTGGTTCTATATTTCAGATGTAGAAGCCTCTTACACGGCTCTTTATCCTTATTCACTATAAGAAATGTAGAAGAATATTCCCTTTATTATTCAGAAATCCTTGTCACCTGCTGAGGTTTCCTATGGGTAACAATGGTTGGGGGCCCACTTAGACTCACTCGCCCCCCCTAGACTGAACCCCTAGCTACGCCCCTGTATGTGCTGCTTCCTCTAAGGCAGTGGAGTCAAACCTGCAGCCCTTCAGCTGTTACAAAGCCTCAATTCCCATCATGCCCGAACAGCCAAAGCTTTTTGCAACAACTGGAGGGATGCAATTTTTACACCTGTGTTCTATATCAGTGCTTCTCAAACAGTGAGGCGCCCCCTAGAAACATTATTAATTTATTTTGTACTTGCTTTATTAGTATTTAGGGCTTGAAAGCTAGCTCTAGCATTATTTTCAGCTTTTTAATGGGCTTTTACCGCAGATGGTGAGGCCCAGGCACCCTCTTGGTCAGTCTGGTGAGGCCCAGGAATTGCCTTGGTCTGTTGGGTGAGGTTCCAGTAGAAAAAGTTTGAGAAACCCTGGTCTAGAGCAATCCACCTTCGCTGATAAATGAGGGTCCCAAGATAGGTATTTCTTTTTTTGATCTACCCAGTATTTCCCTTTAGCGTACTTGAAAATTAGATTTCCAAACCAGAGAGAGCCCCTTTAAGGCCATGTACACATCTGCATTGTGTCATCCAGTTTGAATGAATCTACCACTCTTCCGTTTACTTCCATCGCCATAGAATTCAATGTCAAAAAATTAAAGTTTCCAATGATTAATTTTTCTGAACATAAAAAAAGACCATAAGGTTTCCCTCACATACTTTGTGTCTGGTGTTTTTTAGGCAAAAAAAAAGCCAGAAAAACCACCATTGTGGCACAACTTTTTTTTTTTGCATGCATTGGCGGTTTTTCTGCCATTTTTCTAGCATTTTTGGAACAGTTTTTCCCTCTTCTATCACATGACCTAGCTGCTGGACCACAAAAGGTGACAAAAAACGCCATACACAGCAACGTTTTTTTTTTTGAGACAACCAGAACAATCCCATTGAAGCCTAAGGGAGAAAAAAACGCCTCACCATCAGCATGCTGTGCTTTGGAAAAACTGCCAAAGAGCCTCAAAAATGCCAAAAAGGAGAGAAAACGTCACCCTCCATAAAACGCAGTGTGTGAGACCGATCAAGAATTTCCACCTAACATCTGGCCGCTGCAAAGCCGGAGTGGCCCACCAGAGGATCGGAGGATCCGGTGGGCCCTCCAGCTTTAAAATCTGCAAAAACACTGACATGTTTTTTCTGACATGTTATTTCTCAATGGTTCTTCATTGGTGGGCTCCCAGGGTAATTTTTTTCTGGTGGGCCCCAGACGTCCCAGTCCATTTTTATTGCCACTTTTTTTCAAAAATTTTATGGCAGTGTGAAGCCAGTCTTTGTTCTTTCCAAAAACTGAAGTTTACACAAAGTTATAATTGATGGGATCAGCTTCTATATTTATAATGCCAAATAGGATCAGACAAGGGGAAAGTAGAGAAGACAAACTTAGGTGTGAACCCGACCTATCATCCTTTTTCTACATCCATAAACCCCTTTTAAGCAGTCTGGAGGACGACCGTCAGGATGTGTGCAGAAATAACCACAGATTCATTGTTGAAGGAATGAATGGGATCCGGACTATTTTCTTGTCGTGCATTGGGGGTTACCGCTTCCATGTAACGTAACAAAGCAAATACAGCACATGGCTGTAATATTCCCGAAACTGTTCCACTTTTTTACATTGTGAAAACCCCTCCTAGATGATGTCTTTGTATCTTCTCCCTTGGATCATGATTATTCATTAATCTTGTATACTGTTTAATTGTATTAAGATATTAATAACACTTATGGGAAAAAAAAAGTTAATGAAACATCTGTTGTTGATTGATGATGTGAGGGTCTTGGGAGAATTGTGGGATTTGTGTATAAGTGACAGGTGGTTGTCATGCATATGTGATCTCTAAGGTCTAGTGACTGCGATTACATCCGCTACACAGAACAGCCGAGCGTCTTATGCTGTATCCCTGCTTTACTCTAGAGTATTATGTGCATATTGTATGTATAAGTGGCTTAAACCTGTGAAAAGGTACAATTTTGTTATGTTGGGATAGAGAACCACTGGTATATGCTGCCAGGTTACATATGTAAGACAGGTATTAGAAAAACATGGCCGCTTTCATCCAGAAACAGCCTGTCCTCAGTTTGGGTGTGAAGGTTTTGCAGCTCAGCTCCACTGAAGTTAATAGAGCTTAATTATACCACACGCAACAGGGGTGTTATTTTAGGAGAAAATAAAATTAAAGGGGAACACCTTGTTCACTTAAAGGGGTATTCCGTCGATTTTTCTTTTCTTTCAAATCATCTAGTGACAGAAAGTTATATAGATTTGTAATTTACTTCTATTTAAAAAAAAATATCTAGTCTTCTAGTACTTATCATCTGCTGTATGTCAGGCAATAAGTGGCGTATTCTTTCAAGTGCTCTCTGCTGCCACCTCTATCTGTGACAGGAACTGTCTAGAGCGGTAGCAAATCCCCATAGAGAACCTCTGGAAACTGCTCTGGACAGTTCCCGATTTGGACAGAGGTGGCAGCAGAGAGAACTGTGTCAGACTGGTAAGAATCCACGACTTGCTGCAGGACATACAGCAGCTGATAAGTACTGGAAGACTTCAGATTTTTAAATAGTAAATAAAAGTAATCTACAATTCATATAACTTTCTGACATCAGTTGATTTGAAAAACAAAAAAACTAAACACTGGAACACCCCTTTGTGTGAACACATTTAGAGAAATGTGTATGTAGAAGAATGAACCCACAGACTGTCTCCCTTTCTCCCTCTAATATTCAGCGTTGAAATGACATTTTTATGTTGTATATGTTCATTTACAACAGTAAACCAGTAAACACAATGTACCATATACTATAACCGCATATACAATCACCATATCCTATAATACATGTACAGTATAATATAACAATACTAACTATGCTTTACTTACTGATACAGCTTTACCATAGTGTGTGTACAGTACATACCGCAGAACAGACCGGCTCTAGTGAGAGTTTAGATGTCTTGGAGAGAACTGGATAAAATACGAGCAGAAAAACAAAGCAAACAGCAGAAGCCATTGTCAGGATGGAGACGTGTGAGAGCAGAACTTACTTCTCACTGTAGAGGAAGCATTCACTATCATCCGGAAGAATAGCAATTGCTGAAGTGTTTCATTGCTAAATGTTTCCTGAAAGTCAATGTCTGACCAATCGCTGCCTGGCACTGCATTCCCAACCTGATAATAAAGACGTTACTAAAGCTACATGGTATCACTCCATGCTGGGAGTTGTAGTTTTACAACAAATGTAGAGCTGCGACCACTGATAACGGGGATCAGCACTGTAATGGACATTCATTTAGTTCACATCTTGTAGGTTTACAGTTTAAAAATGATTATAGTGCAATAATGTACACAATAATTATTTTTAGGGGGATTTTTCTAGATGTGGTCTATTTCTGCTTCGGTAAGAATAAACTGGTCTATTTAAAGTGCAATTTACTATCAGGGATAAGCCTGGTCTATTTTCTGTGGTGCTGATTTGTTTGGCTCAGAGTTGTCTCTAAATAGTCTCATTGGCCCTGGTTCACCTCCTAGGTAATGCGCATTTTCTTCTCCCTTTCTTTTTCAGATACCGGCACGCAGAGTATTACGTCGGATTCGTTTGGACTATATCGATGATCAGCGGACTTTACTGTGCAATAAAATGGTCAACGAGGGGTGTAGGGGTGTTTTTATTTGAATAAAAAAAAATTCTAGCTGTGTTGTGTTTTCTTTCATTACTTTACAAACTTAGTAATGGATTCCGTCTGTCAGACAGCTTCCACTACTAAGTCGGGGCTTAGTGCTAGCCGGTATAAAATGGCTAACACTAACGCCCCATTATTACCCCAGTACCCAATTGCACCAGGGGTACTGGGAAGAGCCAGGTGCCAGTGGTCCCGGAGCATCAAAATTGGCGCTCCTGGACTGGGTGGCAGCAGGCTGGCAGGGCCGTATTAACAGCTGCTGCTGCCCTGGGCACTAAACTTGAAGGCGCCCCATCTTGGCCACATGCTTTTTTTCTACATGTAGAAACATTGAATTGCGTTTTTTATGGTTTTTAACTGCTTAAAACATAAATTTCCACATAGAATCAATGATTAGAGCAGTCTGCATATTGTCTGAAGGAAATAGGTAGGTAATAGCTCCAGGCGTCATAGCCATACAAGACCTGATAAACACTGCCACACCAGACCAGATCATACCTCCCCCCCTAAAAAAGACAACAGATTTACTGACAAGTCTGACCAGGAGGTGGGAGACTAAAAAAAATAAAAACAAAAAAAGTTTTTCTCCCCCTGCTCCCTGGTGCTGCCCTAGGCACGGGACCACAAGTGCCTAGTGGTAAATACGGCCCTGCAGGCTGGTAATATTAAGCTGGGGAGGGCCAAAACAAATGGTTCTTCCCACCCTGGTGTTACTAGGCTGCTGTTGCTTAAAAGTAGGTGGAATCCTATGTGTTTTTTATTTTTAAATAATTAATAATAAAATAAAACATGCCTACTTTCAGCGTAAACTGAAGTAGGCATGATCAGTCTATGTTTGGGAAAAGTTGCAAAATTTAGAGCAGCTAAGCGGCTGCTCAAAATTTTGCGACTTTTCTATGCCAAAATAATGGCTTAAATTGTTAATAAATCTCCCCAATGGTGTAAAGTGAAACTGGCTCAGTTGCCCCTAGCAACCAATCAGATTCCACCTTTCATTCCTCACAGACACTTTGTAAAATGAAAGGTGGAATCTGATTGGTTGCTAGGGGCAACTGAGCCAGTTTCACTTTACACCATGTTTGATAAATCTCCCCCTATGTGTTTACATTTTTAAGATTTCCATCAGTAGCTTCTCACTAAACTCAGCAGACAACGCTAAATCCCCAATAAAATGTTGAAAAACTAAGTAATTCTTGTGTTTATCACTCACCGCTGCTGATTTCATGGGGGTATAAAATGGCCTGAGGGGGTATGAATTGGCCTAGGCCAAAATATACCCCAGGGTACAATCTAGCCTAGGCCAAAATATACCCGGGGTATAAACTAGCCTAGGCCATTTTAACCTTGTTTATTCTCTGGGCTGGGGGTATACTCTGGCCTGTTACACTGGTTGCATAAAGGTTATTGTGGTTCAATAAAAGCTATTGCCGACCTTCACCCAGCAATGAGTAACAATTAGAGATGAGCGAACCTCAAGCATGCTTGAGTCCATCTGAACCCGAGCGTTCGGCATTTGATTAGCGGTGGCTGCTGAAGTTGGATAAAGCCCTAAGGCTATGTGGAAAACATGGATATAGTCATTGGCTGTATCCATGTTTTCCAGACAACCTTAGAGCTTTATCCAAGTTCAGCAGCCCCAGCTAATCAAATGCCGAACGTTCGGTTTCAGATCCACTCGAACCCCCGGTTCGCTCATCTCTAGTAACAATGTCTGTTGTCTTTATTCCTGGCGGCGTAGTGGTAAGACGTTAAGGGGTTTTAAGTGTATGGCGCTCAAAGCAGTCTGTGTTACCGATTCTTCTTTCAAAAAGCTGCAAGGACCAATGACAGTCCTTGCTGTCGGAAGCTCAGAACTAAGTATTAGGAGACAGTGTCCTGCTATGTGTCCTAGGTTCCCATCAGCACATCTGGTTCCAACTCTGTAGAAAGTAAGATGCAATCCAAGATCCTGTACTGGATACAGCAGCCAAAGAGACAGAACAGGCTGCCGCCTCCTAATGCCTAGTACTTAGTAGCCTCCAGCTAGGGCTGCAGTTGTTCCATGCAGCTATGTATAGGCAGAATCATCAAGTGATTTAGGAGAAATTATAGTACGCATTACTGCATTACACAATTGAAGATTTCAGATGATTGCAGACATCATATATATGGTACCTGTGAATCTAGCCTACAACTACAATTAGATCTAAAGGTAAACTATTAGCATGTTAGAAGCATCTAACCTGATATCTCCCTATAACGCACAGACTGCTGAGGATGAAGGTTTCTTACCATCATCCTCTGAGCCATTCCTGGGATATGAGCAGTTTATTTAAAATGTTAATTAGGCATTTAGGTGCACTGGGGGCGGGGCTACTGACTAGTAATGATCGGTGACCAGTTCACCAAAACACCTCATTAGCATATTACTGTTAATAATCCCAAAATGGCGACCAGTATAAAGCTAATAAACTTACCTTCATCCTCATCCCCCTGTGCGCTATAGGGAGATATCAGCAGGTTAGATTGTTTTCTTTAAGAAAGATCAGTAGTATCTTTTAATATATTTGCTTTCTCTTTATGACCTGATTTTGGATTCAAAACTGCATCATAAAACCTGAATGTGTGGGAACTCCCTTGTTGGGGAAGAGAATTTTTAGGATACCTATAACCTTGTAGGGTATGACCTCACCACCCTATAAATGATTAGACTCCAACCTATAGCCTTATAGCAAGGGGATAAGTGTATGAGCAAAGGGGGATCCAACCACTGGAACCTCCTAAAATCTTGGCAATGTGGGTCTCTGAATCTCTTATCTGAATGGAGTGGCTATAACACACATGACATGTGGCTCCATTTACAGCGGGCCCTCAACATACCATATTAATTGGTTCCAGGACGACCATTGTATGTTAAAAATATTGTTACCTGAGGATCACCATATTGGCATTTGGACTAATGGAAATAAAAAGTGATAACTAGATTTGCATTTCCATGGAAATACATAGTGCTTGAAAAGAGCGCCCCCTTACCAGAGACTTTCTTTTAAGAGAAACTTTAATCCTGGGTGCCGTCCCTTTAAGTGCGATTTGGGTCCCATCCCTTTAAGAGCAACTTGGCTCCTGTCACCCAGGACCCATTTCGCTCTTAAAGGGACCCAGTTCACTCTTAAAGGGACCCATTTTGCTCTTAAAGGGACCCAGTTCGCTCTTAAAGGGACCCAGGTCGCTCTTAAAGGGACCCATGTTGCTCTTAAAGGCACCCAGGTTGCTCTTAAAGGGACCCATTTCACTCTTAAAGGAACCCATTTTGCTCTTAAAGGGACCCAGTTCGCTCTTAAAGGGACCCAGGTCGCTCTTAAAGGGACCCATGTTGCTCTTAAAGGCACCCAGGTTGCTCTTAAAGGGACCCATTTCACTCTTAAAGGAACCCATTTCGCTCTTAAAGGGACCCAGGTCGCTCTTAAAGGGACCCATTTCGCTCTTAACTGGACCCAGTTCGCTCTTAAAGGGACCCAGATAGCTCTTAAAGGGACCCAGGTCGCTCTTAAAGGCACCCAGGTCGCTCTTAAAGGGACCAATTTCACTTCTTAAGGGACCAATTTCACTCTTAAAGGGACCCATTTCGCTCTTAAAGGGACCCAGTTCGCTCTTAAAGGGACCCAGGTCACTTTTAAAGGGACCCATGTTGCTCTTAAAGGGACATATTTCGCTCTTAAAGGGACCCAGGTCGCTGTTAAGGGGACCCAGGTTGCTCTTAAAGGGACCCATTTCACTCTTAAAGAGACCCAGATCGCTCTTAAAGGGACCCAGGTTGCTCTTAAAGGGATCAATTTCACTCTTAAAGGAACCCATTTCGCTCTTAAAGGGACCCAGGTCGCTCTTAAAGGGACCCAGATAGCTCTTAAAGGGACCCATTTTGCTCTTAAATGGACCCAGTTCGCTCTTAAAGGGACCCAGGTCGCTCTTAAAGGCACCCAGGTCGCTCTTAAAGGGACCCATTTCGCTCTTAAAGGGACCCATTTCGCTCTTAAAGGGACCAATTTCACTCTTAAAGGGACCCATTTCGCTCTTAAAGGGACCCAGGTCGCTCTTAAACGGACCCATTTTGCTCTTAAAGGGACCCAGGTCGCTCTTAAAGGGACCCAGGTCGCTCTTAAAGGGACCCATTTAGAGCGACTTGGGTCCCTTTAAGAGCGGCTTGGGTACTGTCCCTGTAAGAGCGACTTGGTTACCGTCCCTTTAAGAGCACCTTGGGTATTGTCCCTGTAAGAGCGACTTATGTAATTCCTCTTACACAGGGGCTTGGGTACCGTCCCTTTAAGAGCTGCTAGGGTACCGCCCCTTTAAGAGCTGCTAGGGTACCGCCCCTTTAAGAGCGGCTTGGGTACCGCCCCTTTAAGAGCGGCTTGGATACCGTCCCTTTAAGAGTGGCTTGGGGGTACCGTCTCTTTAAGAACAGCTTGTGTACCGTCCCTGCTACATGCCTGCCTCAGCTCTGCTATTTTACTGACTGAACGCTACTTATAATGGTAAAGATCATTGCTCGGTTACCATGACAATCTTACTCATGTCAGTGAGACAAAATCGTTAAGGACCTTCCATATATTACATCTTCTATTGGCCAATAGTGGACATGTGACTGTGGATGGTGTGATACAGTGCCTGACAAGACCTTAGAGTTCCTATTGGCTGCTATATTTCAGCTATTTGCATATGTGCTGTGATTGGCTGTTAGCGATTAGAGTGTGGCCATTATTTCCAATGGGCCATTATTTTCTATGGGAAATTAGGGGTCCTTAAACGTAAATTTCTTAAAAACTACGAAAAATAGATAGCACACCTCACACCACCGAGGGCTTCGAAACGCTGTATTACGCGCAGAAAAATGGCTGGAAAAAACGGAAGAAGAAGAAGAAGAAGAATACAGATTACAAGCACTATAATTACTGAAAAGTGAACAATAATATCACATAGTACTCAAAGAACAAAGCATAACTTTTACAACTGCAGAGCAATACACCAACATAAGGATACATAGAGGCCGATCAGTTATCAGATATAAATAATTAGAGAAGAAGGAGTTAAGATGAATCTTAAAATTTGAGGAATGTCTGTATTCCGTGTACTTCCTACCCTTGATGTGAATTTACAACCATTGGTGGAGCTGTAGTGCAGCTACTTTCTTTCCTGAATATGTACTATACCCTAATGGCTATATTCCTTTCACCCCCTTATATGTAGGTGTTATTTCAGCTATCAATTTCTCCCTATTGGCAATAATTAAAGTGTCACTGCAGAAATCAATAGTACAGGCGATTTTAAGAAACTTTGTAATTATTTGCTGAAAAATGCATTTTTATCATGAAAAAGCAATTTGAAGCTCTCCCCCCTGTCTTCATTGTTCTCTTATGGAGAGGGAAGGGGTTAAGGGAGATGAGGCAACAAAACAGGACAACAAAGAGTTAATTTACAGCTACATCACCGGGCTATCTCCTTTGAAGTCAGCACTGACCTCTGAATCCCGGCTTTCACACAGGTCTCGCTGTGTAATCCTTTGTTCTCTGCTCTCTGCTGGAGACTAATCTCCCCCTCCCCTCTCCATAGGTTACACAGGGCTCAACTGATGTAAAAGAGTTGAGATTTCCTGATAATGAGCAGTGAATGAGAGAAAGGAGGGAGGAGGGGACCTGGTAAAAAGTCTTTTTGATAATGGCATATTTGCCTAATAAACCCAATTACAAAGTTTCTTAAAATGGCCTGTACTATTGTTTTTTGAAAAACAAACAAACAAACCCCCGCACACACACAAAACTGCAGTGACACTTTAAGATACATTTGCCAATTCTGCAGTTCCTTGACTTGTCCCAGGGGGGTTGCTTTAAGATTTATAGAGGAAGGGGCAGTTTACTGGTTGTGTTTGCTTTTATCTGGGCGAATGCTACAATGTGCAGGTTCAGGAGATATCAGATAAAAGACTATGGGGGACATTTATCAAGAGCTTTGCACCTCTTTTAGGTGAATAACAGAGGTTAGACTAAAAAAGGGCAAAAAATCCAATTTATGAACCAGTATTCGATGGGTAAATATTTTTTGGATGTGACTTTTTTTTTCTAATCTGCCTGTTTTTAGTATTCACCCAAAAGTTTGTGTAATCTGTGTAAAATTTGCACCCAATGTATCATTTGCGACTTTTAAAGAAATTACACAAACTGGTGAAGGCCTCCGTCTGGTCAGTACCAGGTGAATTTGTTTGCACACTTTTTTGTGAATATTCTATTTGCAAATTAATGAATAACTTAAGTCCTTTTTGGCACGTTTTAGACTCAACAGGAAATGTCCCCCTAAATCGTTAAGAAGGCCGAACCCTTATCCAGACCAAATTGGGTGTGACGGACCTTCAGTCCCCCATTGGTGTTGAGCCATAGGCTGTATCCATGTCTTCCAGGACTCCTTAGGGTGGCATCTATAGATGAGCGAACCTCGAGCATGCTTGAGTCCATCCGAACCCGAACGTTTGGTATTTGATTAGCGGGGGCTGCTGAAGTTGGATAAAGCTCTAAGGTTGTCTGGAAAACATGGATACAGCCAATGATTATATCCATGATTTCCACATAGCCTTAGGGCTTTATCCAACTTCAGCAGCCGCAGCTAATCAAATGCCGAACGATCGGGTTCGGATGGACTCGAGCATGCTCCAGGTTCGCTCATCTCTAGTGGCATCCAACTTTTTCAGACACTGATATTCAAATGTCAAACAATCCAACTTGAACATGCTCGAGTTATAGCAGACACTTTCTTTGAGAAGAAGACCACGTTTCAATGGAACTTCAGTCTTCTCAAAGAGGTTTATCTGTATTTGATAAGTGACCAGCTTTAATACATGTATCTTTATGTTGGTGACTTATGATCACTTTTATAAGCAGTTGTAAGATGAGATTTTTATCGCTTGAGTTTTATGTATAGCACAGGTCTTTGCCAGTGATTTTTGTTTTCTGCCGCTCTGTGATAAGACTGCATTGTTGGTCTGGGTTACAGTACTCTGATTTTCCCTTTTTCTGCCATCGGACCATTGGAGATAGCGAGAATTTTATCTGTAGTCGGCTATCTGCAGACACTACTAGGTGTGCTCTGAATATGGATGTATACAGCCTCTGTTAAAGGGTATTGTGTTACGTGCACTCTCACAGGCAGCTCTATGTTATATACTGCAGGAGGCATATTGGTGGGAAAAGATTCAGTATAAGGTGTATTTCATTCCTTTAAAAAGCTTAATCGGAAGAAGGTGGTGCAGCCTTAAAAAAAGAAACTTTTGCCTTTGTTGATTTATTATTTTTTTTTGTGTAATACTAAATAAGGCTTCTTGTGCTGGAGATTCATCTGGAGTCCTTAGGAAATTTACTGGTGGTATCACAACTAGTCATTCCCAGTTGGTTACTTCATAGTAGCCTTCCTGGCTACAATAATCCCCAATTTCATGGGAGCTAATTTGCCAAAACTAAGGTTAAACTCAAATCCTCATAGGCAACATCCATTTGGGGGCAGACGCCATTGCAGTCTTCCAACAGTGCCCCACAATGCGCCGTCCCCCTGTTTGTGTTTTTTTTTTCTTTTAAATCCCTCTTTCTACTCTTACTGATTGACCGTCTTTTTATTCAAAGATAGCTGTCAATCATCAATAAGACAACAAACTGGACTCATAAATGTAGAAAGGAGTCCAATGGGCAGTCTTAACAGTAAATGACAGCTATCTTTATATTCAGAGTAATATGGGAAAGATTGTCAGTCATTTAAAAGGACCACGACTGGACCCCTAGGCATAGAAAGAGTAGGGAAGTAAATGAATAAAATGCAAGCTCTACTGAATCTTTTTCCACAAAAATATATATCTGTGGTGTCCCACTAGGGGTGTTACTGTTGTTCACACCCTTCGCAAAAGTCTGTACTTTTTGTGGTCTTATTGCAGCCAAAGTAGTATTTAGATATGACCACTAGATGTCGCTATATTATGTATTGAAGTGTGAAAGCTGCACAGCTAAAGTGTCTCAAAGGGTTATTGTGTTTGTGTGTACAAGAATCTGTGAGTCAGCAGGATCTTTACTTTCTTCACCTTTTCTCTCTGCTCTTCTGTCGCACTCTTTCCACCCAACCACAGCATGCCTTACACGTGGGATAGGAAGTGAGTCACGCGCTAGACAGGAAGAGGAGTAGTCTTAGTCAGTACCCCGCATGGGTAGGATGCAGAACAGTGCTCTGTTACAAACTTCTCCCTCAGTGCCTATACCCTGCATGATGCAGTGTTAAACCCCTCAGGAGAGGATTAGCCAACAGATCACCTCAACCCACGCTGTGGACTAGGAGAAACAACAGTTCAGGACAGTATCCACTAAAGAGCCAAAGAGCTAGGAACTGATCCGGGTAAAGCAAAGTTACTGTAAAAGTCTATGAACTCAATATCGCAGTGCAAGTGTCAGCCAGGGAACCCTCAGCATCCCAGGTAACAAAGTCTGGTTCCTGTGTCACCTATTAGTACGGTTCAGCCAACGCTAGTGGGCATAAGGTGGTGACTATAGAAGGGTCAATACACAGGCAAAGTTTTTCTTATTCTTCTTCTTCTAAAAGTATTCGTCTATATAATATATATTTTCTGACACCAGCTGATTTAAAACTTTTTTCCCCTTTAATAAATGCTTATATGTTGGTGGTATTGGCAATAGTCAAGATAAAACGTGTAATACTAGTTCTTTATAAAGAATTGCAGGTAATTATAAGAGGTGCACACCCAATGTACTGAAGCAAAAGAGTCACTGAATGACCTAAACTTTGACATAAAGAATCGGAAAAAAACTAATCGGGCATGATCATCCATACATCAAATCAGAGAAAGGACAGAGGAGAAGCATCTGCTGAATATTGACCATGCACTTTAATATTCTTGTATAATCAATCATTGTTACTCCGCTAGGTTTGTATGTCAAGACAACAAGATGGATGACTGGAGTACCACCATAAGAATAATGAAAGATTCCATAATTATTTCAAAAATTGCCCATAATTTCCATCTATTTGTTACTGTCATCGGTCCATCGGAACAGGACTGGAGCCGAGAGTTAAAATTGATGTCCTGAAGAGGAACCACAGACACAAATAATTGTAGATTTAACATTATCTGTTAAAAAAAGAGAAATCATATTTTTGTAATTTTTCATTCTGGGCATTTCCAGATTACTTATAGTGACAGTGTTTGGCAAAAGAACATCAGGGTCCGGATAACTGATGCAGAGGATGTCGGCACTGCAAAGTAATTTTAGCCTGGCAATTTATCGGGTGGACGGAGAATGCATGTTAATGTAACATACCCTCATTACCTAACCTTGAATGACAGTGATGTGCCTGTAAACACTGCATATACAATGTAATATATAAATCTATGGAGAGTGGCTGTATAGGTTGTGAAGGGAACAAACAGTGTTGGACTGGGGTACCTGGGGCCCACCAATGAAGATGCCATGGCCTGGGGCACTGAGGGTGTTATGCAGCAGGTGGGCTTGGTGTTTTTGCTGGGACACTTGGGCACTTGTCACGGTGGCCAGGACACACGGGCACTGCGTTAAGAAAGGGTTAGCACAAGGCAAGGATGCAGGTGCGGCAACAAAAATAGACCAGAGTTTAGCACTTAACCCTTTGAAGACCAAGCCCAAAATGACCCAGTAGACCGCGCCAATTTTCATTTTTGCGTTTTTGTTTTTTCCTCCTCCCATGCTAAGAGCTCTAGCACTTTCATATTTTTATCTATAGGGCCATGTAAGGACTTGTTTTTTTCCGGGAATAGGTGTACTATAAAATGGCATCTTTCATTTGCCCATAACATGTATGATGGAACCCCAAAATTATTATTTATGAAGATTTAAATTGGTTAAATTGGAAAAAACAATGCAACATGCAACATGCAACTTTTGGGGGGTTCCTGTGTCTACGCAATGCACTGAAAGCGTCATGATACCATTATTCTATAAGTCAGTCTGAACACAACCATATGCAGGTTTACACAGATTTTCTGATGATTTTTTTTTTTTTTTTTATTGAAATCCTTTTTATTTGCAATTAGTTAATAATAATAACTAACCGCTTATAACGATTTTAGTTTTTCAACTACGGGGCTGTATGTGGAGTCATTTTTTGCGCCATAATCTCTTTTTTTTAATACCATATTTGTGTAGATCGGACATTTTGATCACTTTTTATAAAAAAAATTTATATCTATAATGTAATGGGAAAGGGGGGTGATTTTTTTACTTTTATTGGGGGAGGGACAACATTTTTACACTTAAACGCCACGGTCATTAACAGTGAGGGCCCGGCTGCTCACTACAGCTGGCCCCTACCTGCTATGAATTGTGCTCCACTCCGGAGAGCGCTTTATAGCTCCCTAGAGACCCAGGACGTAAATGTACATCCAGGGTCGTCTGCTGACAGACTTCAAAGACGCACATTTATGTCCAGGATTGTCTAGGGGTTAAACTAAGGTGACTTTTACTGGAAAAACTTCAGTGCAATACAGACAATAGGACTTAGAACTTGACTGGTGCAGGTGACCATAGTGTGATGCAGTGGTAAGAAAAGAGCTTGTTCAGAGCAGGGGTAGGGACTATCTTGGGTGCCTTGTCCAAGGTAGACATGTACTTTGCCTGGGTCAGTGTGAAAAATAGTGAAGAATACGCACATATAGATAGTTGTCTATCTTACCGCCTTCTGCCCAACCAGTTCAGCAAGTGCCAGGTAGGTAGTACGAGCCCCAAGCCTTTACAACTGGGCATAGCAGACTTCCTGAGACTTCCCAGGATAGTCATGCAAAACCAGTAAGATACATCAGCGTTACTGCACTTTTCTTACTGAGGATCAGTCCGTTGACTCCTTTTTACTGTCCTGACTGGTAATGAAGGACTCCTAGCTTGGACAAGGTGTTCCCTAGAGGACGGTTACCCCTCCTGTCGGTCTAGCAGTACATCTTAAGGCAAAGTCCTTCTTGTAGAAACTCTGTCTTGGCTGAGTCTGTCTCCCTCCAACCAACAAGCAAACAACCAAAAACCTGGTGTCTCTTCGTGGATAAAGGAGAGGGAAGAAGTGTAGCTGGTTGAATGCTGAGTGTGGCACCTGCACCTGATTGGTCAAAACAGTAGACAAACAGTGTAACAGTTAACCTTTCATACTGCAGCTGTGCTCATTCAGTCTAGGAGATAGTGAGACACCTAGTGGACAAAATAGAATCAGCAGCTTCATCCCCTTCTGCGTAGCACCTGACAGAGTTACCTTTTTTACTAGGTGACACAAGACATAGTGGACCACCTGTACCGGGACACTACAAAGAACCAGTAAGAATGAACATGCTGACACGGTCCTCTTCTTGATTCATCTGTATCTGTGACAAATCCCTTATGAATAACATGTTTTCAGTCAAACTGCAACTCTAAGAATACCCTACAACTATTAAGCTCTCGGGGTATGCTGGGAGTTGTAGTCTCTGAGAACACAACCTTTTAACCCCTTGCCGCAATATGACGTTCCAGGAACGTCATGGGATGCTGGTACTTCCCGCAAAATGACGTTCCTGGAATGTCATGCTCTCCCTGCCTCCCCCCTCTGTGCCTAGCGGTTATCGGGCAGCGGGAGGAGGCTGTGCAACATAGCCTCCTCTCGCTGCCTCTGCCTGGAGGAGAGCCCACTCCCACCCGGGCAGTTAACCCTATAGACACCGCAGTCGGGCCGACCGCAATGTCTATGGAGCAGCCGGAGGAAGATCTGCTAGCAACTCATAGCAACCAGCGACCTGCTATGGAGGAGACCATTCAGGCCCCTGCACTGAGGTAGGGGTCTGATCTATGAATGAGCTGTCAGATTCTGACCGCTCATTCATTCTCTATAATACATTACAGCACTGATCATGTGCTGTAATGTATTATAGTGGCACCTGCAAAGTAAAAGTAAAACACCAACACATATATACATACACAAATAAATAAATAATTACACAAATAAATAAAATAAATAAATAAAATATAAATAAATAAATATACACATTCCCCATCCCCCTTTATAAATGATCCCCTATAAATGAGATACATATATTTGGTATCGCCGCGTCTGTAATGACCCGTCTATTAAGCCGTTACATTAATTATCCCGCCCGATTAATGCCCCTTCTCAAAAAAATGTTTTATGAAAAACTAATCAAAATTACAATTTTTGGTTAATCCCACCCCCTAAAAATATAGATCAAAACATCACATGTACCCAAAAGGTGTACCACTAAAAGCGTCAGCTTATGCCGCAAATAAAAAGTCCTCACATAACTCCATTGGCAAAAAAAAGAAAATATTGCTGCTCTTACAATATGCAAAACACAAACAGTTTTTATAGTATAAATGCTATAAACTATAACAAAAGCTATATAAAATGGATATCACTGTAATCCTACCGACCTGACGAATAAAGGTATCATGTGCAGTGGTGGTCTTTGGCACCAAGCACCCCAAGCGATCGCTTGGGACCACCAACATCCAGGGGGGCCCCCACGCCCCGCTGGACAGGGCCGCTGCCCCGCTCGCTGCTGCCATCTGAACTGTAACTATGAGCACTCGTAATGAGCGCTCATAGTTACATGCAGCAGCACTGACAGGGCGGGAGACATTGGCTCCCTTCCTGTCAGTCACTCTTGTGGCCGCAGGAAGGGTTTTCCCTGCGGTCACAAGTGGCCGCTCTGTCCTTGTGGTGCCGGCACTTCAGTGACATCACTGGAGCATCGGCGCCAGGACAAGGAGAGTGCGGTCTCTTGTGATCGCAGGGAAAACCCTTCCTGCGGCCACAAGAGTGAAGAGAAGAGGAGACGCCCGGACCCAGGTGAGTATAAGTGTTTGTTTTATTGTGTTATATACTATATGGGAGGGGGAGCACACAGGGGTCTGTTTAACTGAGGGAGCGCACATCGGGGGTCTATATAAATGGGGGGAGCACACAGGGGGGCTATATAACAGGGGGAGCACACAGGGGGTCTATATAATACTGGTGGGGCACACAGGGGGTCTATATACTACTGGGGGAACCACACAGGGGATTTATATACCACTGGAGGAGCACACAGGGGTCTATATTCAAGTGGGGAAGCACACAGGAGGTCTATATCCAAGTGGGGGAGTACACAGGGGGGCTAAATACCCCTGAGGGAGCACACAGGGGGCCTATATACTAGTGGGGGAGCACACAGGAGGTCTATATACTTCTGGGGGAGCACACGGGGGGCTATATATAACTGGGGGAACACACAGGGGTCTGTATACTACTGGGGGAACCACACAGGGGATTTATATACTACTGGAGGAGCACACAGGGGTCTATATCCAAGTGGGAGAGCACACAGGAGGTCTATATCCAAGTGGGGGAGCACACAGGGGGGCTAAATACCCCTGAGGGAGCACACAGGGAGCCTATATACTAGTGGGGGAGCACACAGGGGGTATATACAACTGGGGTCAGCACACAGGGGGTCTATATACAACTGGGGCAGCACACAGGAGGTCTATATACTTCTGGGGGAGCACACAAGGGGCTATATATAACTGGGGGAACACACAGGGGTCTATATACTACTGGGGGAAGCAAACAAGGGGTATATACTACTGGGAGCAGGACCCATTATTATTATTATTATTTATTTATAAAGCGCCCTTAATTCCAGAGCGCTATACAATAGATAGGCAACAGGCAGGAACAATACAAGATCAGAAAACATTACATGAAGGCAAAAGACAGACTGGTACATGGGGGAAGAGGACCCTGCCCGCGAGGGCTTACAATCTATGAGGTACTGGGAGAGAAACAGGAGGTAAAGTGCAGCCAGTCAAGTGTGATGCAGAGTTAATATAGGTTGTAGCCTAGTTTGAAGAGATGGGTTTTCAGGTTACTTTTGAAGGACATGATGGTGGATGAGAGCTGGATGTGTCGGGGTAGCGAGTTCCAGAGTATGGGGGAGGCTCGGGCAAAGTCTTGGAGGCGGTTGTGTGAGGTACAAACAGGGGGGGAACACAGACCGAGGTCACTGGAGGATCGAAGGTTGCGTGAGGGACGGTAGCGGGATATCAGGTCGGAGATGTACAGAGGGGACAGGTTGTGGACGGCCTTGTACGTCATGGTCAACAGTTTAAAATGAATACGTTGGGCAATGGGGAGCCAGTGGAGGGATTGGCAGAGGGGAGAGGCTGAGGCAAAGCGAGGGGAAAGGTTGATTAGTCGGGCAGCAGAGTTTAGGATGGACTGGAGGGGATCAAGGGAGTTAGCTGGAAGGCCAGAGAGGAGGATGTTACAGTAGTCCAAGCGGGAGATAATGAGAGCATGTACCAGAAGTTTTGTTGAGTCAGGGGTGAGAAAAGATCGGATTCTGGGACACAAGGGGTATATACTATTGGGGGCAGCACACAAGGAGTATATATTACTGGCGGTAGCGCACAAGGGGTATATACTACTGGGGGCCACACACAGCGGTCTAGTGTTTTGGAACACGTGTCAAGGGGGGGGGGGCCCAGAAATGCCAAGACCGCCCCTAATCATGTGATATGTAACGTAAACGGCGTACAAAAAAAATTGTGAAAAACTGCTGCTAAATTGTGTTTTTTATTCATACCACCTCATAAAAAAATGTTATAAAAAATGATTAGGGTGTCACATGTCCCCCAGAATGGTACAGATGGAAACGTCAACTTGTCTTATACAAATATTTTGGCACTGCAAGGCCTCTGTGACATGGTATAATGGCTAAAAAAAACCCTGAAATAAAAAAAGGCCCCAAAATTCCCCAGGTCTCTTTCATGTCTGCGGCCTGTGGTTGAGTCAGGTGGCGCACTGCGGCCACTTATGGAGGATTTCCTGAAACACTGAAATAGGGGGAATAAATAGTGAGTGGTATTTCTCAGTTAGTATTTGCTGTGTAAGAGGAAAAAATTAATTAAAATAGATTATCTGCCAAAATAATGAAAATTTTTAATTTCCCCTCCAACTTGCTTAAAGCGACTCTGTACCCACAATCTGTCCCCCCCCAAACCACTTGTACCTTCAGATAGCTGCTTTTATTCCAAGATCTGTCCTGGGGTCTGTTCGGCAGGTGATGCAGTTATTGTCCTAAAAACAACTTTTAATCCGGCAGCGCTGTGTCTAACGGCCGGGGCTTATATTTGTATATGCATTAGGTTGGCACACCCTCTCTGTGCTTCCTCCCCACCATTAGGAATGATCCAGGAACATTTACTGCTGTTTGAGCTTTGCACAGGTGTATTAACGATCCAGCCCATGTTCATTATACACACAGGTGGGGAATAGGAAGCAATCTGCCTGGAGCATTCCTAATGATGAGGAAGGCGGGGAGGAAGGACAGAGAGGGTGTGCCAGCCTCATGCATATACAAATGTAAGCCCCGGCCGTTTGACACCGCTGCGGGATTAAAAGTTGTTTTTTAGGACAATAACTGCATCACCTGCCGAACGGACCCCAGGACAGATCTTGGATTAAAAGCTATCTAAAAGTACAAGTGGTTTGGGGGGGGTCAGATTGTGGGTATAGAGTCGCTTTAAATTTTATCGAAACACCTAAAGGGTTAATAAACTTATGAAATGTTACTTTGAATACTTTGCGGGGGTGCAGTTTTTACAGTGGAGGGATTTATGTGGGTAACAAACATACAGGCCCCACAAATCCACTTCAGAACTAGACTGGTCCCTAATAAAATCAGAGCTGAAATTTTCATGAAAATTTAAAAAATCACTGCAAAATTTTGAAGTCCTCTAACATCCTAACAAGTAAAAGGACTTTCACCAAATGACGTCACCATAAAGCAAACATGTTGTAGATGTTGCATTAATAATTAGTTCATGTGGCATGACTATCTTTCTTAGGAAAAGTGAGTTTTGAACATAAAGAAATGTAAATTTTTTACATTTTTGCACAAATGTTGTGATTTTTTACAAAAAACTGCTAAGTGTATCAACCAAAGTATACCACAAACATAAAGAGGAATATGTCACGCAAAAACAATCTCAGTATAACCGCGATAGTTAAAAGCACCGCAGAGTTATCACTACATAAAGAGAGACAGGTCAGATTTGAAAAAAAAATTTCTGAAAACATTAAATATCAACAGTACAAGCGATTTTAAGAAACTCTGTAATAGGTTTTATGTACTAAAAGAGTTTCCTTCTGTACTGAAAAAGCAATCTCCCAGCCTCCCCCCTCACATCAAATGAAGCAGGATTTCTGTGTCCATTATGTGGCTATGGAGAGGGGAGGGGCTGTTAGGAGTGACTGAGCATGGAGCAGTCCTGCACAGCACAACACCCTGCAATCTTCTCTCAGTAAGTTTATAGATAAGCACTGACCTTTCTGACACCTGAATCCTGCGTTTTAGGTGCCCAGAGAGTCTACAAACAGCTGACCTTCATGTCACCTCTTCCTGCTCCCTCATCTCCCTCAGCCCCTCCCCCCTTCATAGGCTTACAATGGAGAGAGCAGAGCCCGTCTTCACTGGCTTCTCTGTAATGAAGAAGTGTTTGCCTGATAATGCACAGATAAGAAGTCAGGGGGGGAGGCTGGGAGATTGCTTTTTGAGTACAGAAGGAGGCTTTTTTGGCTGATGAAACCTATTACAGAGTTTCTTAAAATCGCTTATACTACTGATTTCTGCAATAAAAAAAAACAGGACAGTTACGCTTTAAGGCCAAAAACAGGCTGAAGAGGCAAGGGGTTAATAAGGAATTATTGTGTGGCTTTGGTGGCTGCACTTTGTCACAACCACCAGCCCTAAAGGCCCAGCAATTAATTTCTACAGGGGCAGTGGTACTACAACTCCCAGCATATCCTGAGGGCTGGGAGTAAATGCTGAGAGTTGTAGTGTTTGCAAGTATTGTAGTTTGAGGATCCTAGGTGTATTGTACACTTGTATACTGGATGCTCTGTGGGAGATCAGAATACATAGTTCTGTGGGGGCTCAGTGTGTGGAAGTGACCCCAGAACTGCACTAATATAACAAATATATACATAGCGTTACCATATTATAACCATACATCATATCAACATAACACTGTTATTGACCAAATCCAGTAAACCAAGATTAATATTACAAATAATACCAGTGTACAGGAAAAAAATATCATTGCACCATTATCACCACATAGTGACTAATACCAGTATACCAAGACCAATATTACCAGTATAGAAGAAACATATAGTATCACAACACCACCACCATTACCACCCCAATAACATTACTAAATACCATCCCTATAAAAAAAGAGTGCAAGCACAAGTACCTTGTACTTGTGCTTTTTATATAGTGTTGTGGCTCTGTACTTGTACTAGGCAATTCTATTGTTTGTAGTTACTATTACATTTGGGAATATACAGGTTACTCCCAGCCAATAGCTGCAGTTGTACCACAGCACTGGTTGTATAGGCTTCTAATAGGATTCAATTCAACTTAGTTGCCCGTACATATATCACTAAATAACATCCACTGTACAAATACCAGTATTACTCCCATACACTGACCCATATAGAGGTAGGTACCAGCTGTACACAGGCTCTGCACACCATATAAATGATTACAGAGCAGTTACATCCAATGACTTACAGGTGACATCGTCTCTGATCGCAGTCGCTCACTTTTCGCTTTCTTCTTCATCTGGCCCAGCCATCAAGAAGACTTTTCCTGTACAGAACTCGTCCCTCCAAAATCCACCAGACCAACATTTTAGGCTTCTCACTTATATAGGCATCCTCTGTGCCCCCATATAGTAGTTAGATCCCCTGTTTGCCCCCCCTAAATAACAGTTAGGCTCCTATAAATAATATACATAGGACCTTTCTCTGCATTAATTTATTAATTAGGCACCGTGTTGTGCATCTATATAGTAGATAGGTGCCTCTCTGTGCCCCCATATAGTGGTCAGGCCCTCTCAGTGCCCCCATATAGTGGTTAGGCCCTCTCAGTGCCCCCATATAGGCACTGCATCTAATGCTCTGCATGAATATAGTAGTTAGGTGTTCTTCTGTGCATCATTATAGTAGTTAGGCATCTCTGTGTTGGTAGTATCCCTCATGTATGCATTACTATGTAGGTAGTCCCCTATGGTAGGACCTCCCCCCCATTGTATCCAATGTATACTGTAACCAAAAACTTCTGCTGTTTGTCTCTATTCCTGTGCAAGTCCCATATAAATCATAAACCAAGCTGCGTCCCTAACGTGACATTTGCTGCTTTCCTACTGTAATAGACAAGCAGATGTAATAGATAAATGCAGACGTTCACTTAATCCCTGTAATAGATTGTGTCACATTAGCGCTAGTACAATCATTCACCTCTCTTATCACATGTTTCGCCTCATCTCACTTAATTTAATACACCACTAATTTTCAGATCATTAATATAGAATTAGCTGGAATGGTTTGTTTTCTATGAAGAATTGATCAGTCAAAATTATTAAACAAAAAGGAGTGGGGATAATTTCACAACAAGCTTATATATGGCTCAAAATTTTTTCTGACATTGACCCCAGTGTGGCTTATTGCAGTGCTATAATAAATCATATCTGTATTTTACGGTATGATCCATACGTCCATGTGACCTATTTACCATCAGTGACTTTCTATCCCCCATAGCAATGCATCCTGGTATGGGCCGAAGCTCTGACTCCATCATGGATCTAACACAGCAAGGTTGTGATAAGGACAACTCTGAGGCCAGTAGATTGGGTTTGTTTCTCAAACAAATTTTGAGGGCCTTTTGCACGGAAACGATATCAAGCCAATGTTCTAAAATGTTGTGCAGTGTAAACATGATTACCAAGAAATCACTTGTTTGTCATTGATCAAATCTTTTATGGCGGCCTAAAACTATGATTTTTCTGTGACTTTTATATTCCCATCTACTAACCATATCATTAGAAAAACAAAACAAACAAAACTATAGACATATTGCAGAGACATGTCAAAAGTTTTCATCAGTTGGGGTCTCAGCGATCAAACAACTGACCAAAACGTTTGAGGTGTTTTTGTGGCGTAAAGTGTTTTATATTGACATTAACACTTGAATAAAATGAAGGAAGGACAAGTAATTTGTTAAAGGGATCCTGTCTGGTGAGTTATGCTGACCACCTGCCATTGCCGATAGAGCTACAGGCTGTTTTAAAGGGAAACTTTCAGCAGGTTAGAATAATCTAACCTGCTGATATGTCCATATATCACACAGGTCCTAAGGATGAAGGTAAGTTTCTCATCTTCATCCTTGGCACTGTTTCCATGATATTAGTAGTTTACCTCCAATGTGTGCACTGGGTGTTTTGGTGCACTGGGGGCAGGACTACCACCCACAGTGCACAGATCCACCATGTCCGGCCTGTCCCTCATAATGAATGAATATCAGCAGAACGGGCCAGGCAGGAGTGTATTGGTGCACTGGGGGAGGTAGTCCCGCCCCCAGTGCACCAATACTCCTAACTAGCATATAAAGTTAACTGATAATAGCACAGAAACTGCCCAAGGATGCAGATAAGATACTTACCTTCATCCTCAGTGCCCCCTGCACTATAGAGAGATATCAGCAGGTTAGATACGTCTTTCCCTTTCAGCAGTTTTTTTGCTTCTGTTGAAGCATACAGTAGTCTATAAGCACTTACACTGAGAAGAATACAGTGCGCTGCCAGAGAAGAGTCACCCCCCCCCCCTCCAGCACCCACCGATGATTGACAGATTCCTCCCTATGCACGTTGGATAAGTGACATTGTTGTAAACAGCATCTCTGTCACTATATTATGCTGCCCTTGGTGAGCCAGCATGACAGGTTCCCTTTAAGTGATGGAATTTTTTCCCTAAAAACATTTAAGTGATGGTTTCACTATATAATGCCTGGTGTTCAATTGTTTTTGACTCACTAAGAACTTGAACAGAATACGATTCCCTAACGTGACCATTTCTTCTACGTGATTATGCTAAAGATTCAGCTTATTTCCATCAACATTGCAGGAAGGAGATCCTTGCATCGTGCAATCACATACTCACCTGCTGCTGTGCTCTTGACCAGGTTCTCCTTTGCTCTTGAGGCTCTCTGTGCACATGAGTGATGTCCCTCATGAGCTACAACACTGGTTGGAGATAGCGGTAAAAGAAGCCCCTGTAGTAGTAACCCTCACTTGTAGGAACTACATAGTATAAGTCAGTATTCAGACACATAGGTTAGCAACACAATAGGTTAAAATGAGTTTATGTCTTGAATTTAAACCAGCAGGTTGTCGTGTGCCTAACCTAAAAACCCAAAAGGATTCCCTATAAGAGTGTTCGCTTATGGCAACCCTCCCTTTTAGGCAAAAAAAATTTTTCCACACCCATGACATGGAACATAGATGTTTCCCTCCATGTTGTTTACGAAAATGTCTGGATAAAGATGATGCATGACCTGCGTTATTTTTAGGACCCAGAATATGCCTTCTTATTCTGACTTCCAAAGTGGTTTTTATACTGCAGATGGCCACATAGGGGGAAATCAAACTGGTGTAAAGGAGAACTGGCTCTGTTGCAACCAACCAGATTTCACCTTTCATTTTTCGAAGAGCCTGTGAGGAAAGAAAGGTGGAATCTTATTGGTTGCTAGGGGCAACTAAGACAATTCTACTTTACGCCAGTTTGATAAATCTCCCCCATAGACTACATACTTTGTATTACAATTAATATAGTTATTAATTTTGTAGACATTACCATTTGCACACAATGTAACTGTTTTGCAGACTCACCTTAAATGTCCACATGTGAATGATCCTACTGTATCCAACCAAGTTCTATTATTTATCATATGTCTGCTATGTGAGGAGGACAGACTGGAACCCAATGTGGGCGCTCTTCTCGACAATACTCTCACTATACTCTTAAGGCCCTATTCCACGGAACGATTATCGTTCATAAACTCGCTCCAACGACCGCTCGTTAACGATAATCGCTTTGTGGAATTGGTGTAAACGAGCAAACGACAAAGGCGAAATCATTATGCTGCCGTTCAAAATTGTTTTTCAGCATGTCGAAAAAAAGTCGTTGATCTTTGAAAGATAATTCACTAATCGGTTCGTAAAATTATAAATCTTTCAGTCGTTCGTAAAAAGGTTTAAAAAAAGTAGGTGTGTCGTATGGTCACGATCACCCCGGCGAACGTTTCAAACGACCATGTAACGACCGCAAAATAATCGTTACACTACATATATCGTTCACATTTGTGTTATCCTTCGCAAAAAAAAAAAAAATCCTTTAGTGATCGTTAACGAGCGGTCGTTGGAGCGAGTTTATGAATGATAATCGTTCCGTGGAATAGGGGTATTAGGCTACATTCACATCAGGGTTTGACCATCCGGCACCATTCAGTCTACCTTTTCCGTTTTGAAGTAAGCAAAATGGGAACTGGTGGATCTGTTAAAATCCTCATAGATTTCCATGATATATAAGTGTGCTCCGTTTTCATGCAATCCGTTCAAGATCCGTTTTTTTGAACGGAGAAAAAAAAAAAGTGTTTGCAGTATTTTTCTTTCAGTTTTTAAAAAATGGATCACGAACGGAAAGTGCACCTATGTTTTTTTTTACATTGTAGTCACTGAGGACGGATCTAAACAGAAGGTATTTCTGTTCACATCCGCATGTTTTCATCCGTTTTTGCACTGAGCATGCGCAGAAGCAGCAAGAAACTAAAGAAGAAGAAAAAAAAAAGAAAAATAAACAGTTTTTTTTTTAAGCCAAAAAAATGAACATTTTGCAATCAGTTTGCATCAGTCTGCTTATCCGTTAAATTAATATGGACGGATCAGTTAGAAAAAAAACGCCAGTGTGGCCGAGCCTTTAGTGATATTAAATAGTAATATCTCATCTGTACACGCTAAATGTAAATAAATAAAAAAAAAAACCCACAACATGATGTCATGTGAACAGAGCCTAAAAAACTTCCACAAGTTGCTTCATCAGCAAAAAAGAAAAAGGATTGTAAGCTAGCTGTAGATGTTTCTCCCTCAGTACTTTGTCACCATCTAGTGTAAAATTAATAAACTGCATGTTCAATGTGTACATTTTCAGGTAACATGTACAAACTATAAATATTCAGGGAACTATTAGAAAAACTGAATTTTAGCTGAGATAAGGATACATTAAGGTTAACCAGTTAGGTAAAATACATGCTGAGTCATCTCCCCTCCTGGAGACTGACAATTACTTCTATACATATTCATTACCTTTTCTGTCTCCTTCCCCCAGTCCTGAACATGCCACTTTAGCTGAAGACACAGAATGAGCTGTTCAGTCTCCCCGCCTTCAGAGATTGCTTATGTTCACAGTGTCCCTGGCCAGCTGATTCTTTACTCTGAAGCCAGAAGGGTAATCAGTTACTTGTGATCTCAGTGATTAACCCTCCTGGCATCACAGAGTGCATAAACAGCTGGCCAGGGATACTATTTCACATGAGCCATCTCAGAAGGGAGGGGGAGAAAACAGCTCAGTTTTCTGTGTCTTCAGCAAACACAATAATAAAAGATATGATTGAGATTCACTAGATGTGATCAAAGTCCATGGGAAGCTGTAATTGACAAATCTACCATGTTGTTACCCTCATGGGGTTGTGATAAAGATGGCTGAATATTGAATCTACTTAGATAAATCCCCTTGCTCCAGGCAGATTAACCTTTTCAGGAACTCACTAGTGTCAGGTATCTGGCTCACCATCTTAATGTTATCACTGTAAATTCACTCATCTCTTACCTAGACCATCAACAATAAACAATCTCTTCAGTGTGATTACACCTTTAGCCCTCCACTGGATGTCACAAAAGGTGTAGACCAGGGGTGGGCAAGTAATTTTCCCATGGGGCCATGAGAAATTTGAGAGCCAGACTGGTACATGGGGCAGTAGCGAGGCAGGCATGTCTGTGGGGTGGTATTAGGGTAGAACAGACTCTCAGGTTACATCTTCTTTGATCTGAGGCATTACTTTCCTTTTTCCTCTCCATCTGTCCCAGGCCTCCATGATGATTTCTTCCGCCTACAATTCATCACTTCAGAACCTGCCAGACTAACATTTTAGGCTCCACACTTCCTTCCCTTTTTCCTACCGATAGGCTGCCATAGAGCAGTAATTGTTTGGTGTTAGGTAAAAACTGTTAGCGAGACGTAGATGCCTGGGTCTGAAGGAGACCAACAGTTTAATACTGTATAGCTTAAGGCCCTATTCCACAGAGTGATTATCGGCCGTCATGGCCCATAATCGTCCTGTGGCATAGAAGGCAATAATCAGCAGACATTGTTCATTTTGACTCATCGTTGCGTCGTTTGTCTTTCAAACATGTTTAAAGACAAATGACTGATAGCAGCGATGTGCTGCCATCGCTCCGTGGAATAGGAGCGGTGGCAGCAGACTGCCGCTAACCTCTATGGACTGCCCAGATCTAGCGATCATCCAGGCAGCCCCCCCGCGTGGAATAGCGGCAGCATTGAGCGAGGAGCAACCGACCGCTGACAGTTTTGAAGTCTTCCCCTGGTGCTGGGAGAAGATAGATCCAGCCCTGGGAAACCTCTCCACCTGGGGAGGAACAGACTTGAAAGCCCGCAGCCTGATGAGTGGAATACAGATAGCTTTGTTCCTACTGTAGATTTGTTAATCTCAAAAAAAAAAAAAAAAAAAGCAAGGGAGCCATTGTCCCCCCTGTGCTTAGAGGGTAATAACAGTTTAAGAATTTTCACATTTTAGCCGGTTTACAGTTACAAAAACAAAATCTACTACACCAGATGCAAGAGCTCTGTCAGCCATATTTTTCACCTTATTGATGGGTAGGTGGGAGTATGTTTTCTTCCTTACAGATTCACCTCTCAAGGTGGAGATTTAGTTGAGGGGTAGTCTAAAGCAGACACCTCTTCCCCTGCTAGAACCTCCAAATTGCAATGATAATTACGCTTAGTGACTGGCACATCCAATATGGCAGTGATCCAGGCAGCGTGCCTTTGTTTTATGGAAGCTTCTTTACATAAATTGTCCTCAAATCATGGTGACTATAGAATCCCAGTTGTGTGATGTATTAACCCTTTAACTACCAACACTACTGCCAGGGGCTGGCTGGCAAATTTTAGCCTGGGGGGCAAGTACACAGCACTGGCCCATGAGTAGCAGGCTGGCAGCCCATCCTTAAAGGACCACTCTGGCCTCTTACCTCTTACCTATAACATCTTCGGTCCTTCCAGTCATTTGTGACCAAATATCCTACTGTGCCCTGTGAAAGGGTCAGAACTCACTTTCCTGTATAAGTCTATGGGGCGGCTCAGTGATGACACAGAACGGTCCCATAGACAGATGCTAGGAAAGCTGGGTGACCTCTATCATACTGAGTACAAGATGCTGGAAAGCTGGGTGACCTCCATCATACTGAGTATAAGATGCTGGGAAAGCTGGGTGACCTCCATGATACTGAGTATAAGATGCTGTGAAAGCTGGGTGACCTCCATTATACTGAGTATAGGATGGTGGGAAAGCTGGGTGACCTCTATCATACTGAGTATAAGATGGTGGGAAAGCTGGGTGACCTCCATGATACTGAGTATAGGATGGTGGGAAAGCTGGGTGACCTCTATCATACTGAGTATAAGATGCTGGAAAGCTGGGTGACCTCCATCATACTGATTATAAGATGCTGGGAAAGCTGGGTGACCTCCATGATACTAAGTATAAGATGCTGTGAAAGCTGGGTGACCTCCATTATACTGAGTATAGGATGGTGGGAAAGCTGGGTAACCTCCATCATACTGACTACAAGATACTGGGAAAGCTGTGTGACCTCCATCATATTTAGTATAAGATGCTGGGAAAGCTGGGTGACCTCCATCCTACTGAGTATAAGATGGTGGAAAAGCTGGTGACCCCCATAATACTGTGTACAAGATGCTGGAAAGCTGGGTGACCTCCATCATACTAAGTATAAGATGGTGGAAAAGCTGGTGACCCCCATAAAACTGTGTACAAGATGCTGGAAGGCTGGGTGACCTCCATCATACTGAGTATAAGATGGTGGGAAAGCTGGGTGACCTCCATCATACTGAGTATAAGATGGTGGGAAAGCTGGGTGACTTCCATCATTCTGAGTATAAGATGGTGGGAAAGCTGGGTGACCTCCATCATACTGAGTATAAGATGGTGGGAAAGCTGGGTGACCTCCATCATACTGAGTATAAGATGGTGGGAAAGCTGGGTGACCTCCATTATACTGAGGATAAGATGGTGGGAAAGCTGGGTGACCTCCATTATACTGACTACAAATACAAGATGCTGGGAAAGCTGCCTGACCCTCATTATACTGACTACTACGCAAGATGCTGGGAAAGCTGGGGTTACTGTATTTTTACAATAGTTTATATCACTCGATGTACTTCTGTATATATGTCTCCTTTATGTACTCCTGTGTAGGTCTCCTCTTGTATATATGTATCATCTATATACTTCTGTATATACGTCTCCTCTATGTACTGCTGTATATATGTATCCTCTATGTCCTCCTGTATATATGCCTCCTCTATGTACTCCTGTATATATATGTATACTCTATGTACTCTTGTATATATATATATATGTATCCTCTATGTACTACTGTATATATGCCTCCCCCTGTATTTATGTATCCTCTATGTACTGCTGTATATATGCCTCCCCCTGTATATATGTATCCTCTATGTACTGCTGTATACATGTATCCTCTATTTACTGCTGTATATATGTATCCTCTATGCCCTCCTGTATATATGTATCCTCTATGTAGCAGGGACACATGCAGGCAGGGGCATTTCCGGGATAAGCGAGGGGGGGGGGGTAGCGGGTACAGGTAAAGATGAGGGGTGAGGTAGTACAGGTATAGATATGGGGGGTATTAGTAATACTGATGAGGGGGATTAGTAGTACAGGTATAGATGTGGGCTGTAGTAGTACAGGTAAAGATGAGGGGTGTAGAAGGAATAAAGGTATAGATGAGAGGTGACAGGGGCATACTGGGGGAAACTGGGGCAGCTGGGGATGACTGGGAGAGCTGGGGGTGTACGGGGCAAACTGGGGGGTGAGTGGGGCAGCTGGGGGTGACTGAGGGGGACTGGGGCAAACTGGGGTTGACTTAAGCGGGACTGGGGCAGTTGGAGTTGACTGAATGAGGACTAGGGCAGACTGGGGGTGACTGAAGGGGGACTGGGGCAGACTTGGGCGACTGAGGGGGGACTGGGCAGACTGTGGATGACTGAGAGGGACTGGGGCAGACTGGGGTGACTGAGGGGGACTGGGCAGACTGTGTATGACTGAGGGGGACTGGGGGTGACTCTAGGGGGACTGGGGCAGCTGGGGGTAACAGAGGGGGACTGAGGCAGACTGGGGTGACTCTAGAGGGATTGGGCAGCTGGGGGTGATTGGGGCAGGAGTGCACATATCCCTCCTCCTCTCACCCCGGCACACAGGTTCCCCTCCCGGCCACACGTGCAGGTCCCGGTCTCTGAAGCAGGCCACAGGGACTGTAGAGGTGATAGCGTCACTGCCATTACTGGAGCTGTACAGCGGGATCGGGGGATGCAGATCCCGCTGTTCAGCTCCAGGACCCGAAGCAACGTTATCACCACTACAGTCCCTGCAGCCTCCTCCAGAGACCGGGGACCTGCACGTGTGGCCGGGAGGGGAGCAGGACATGATATGTATAGCTGGGGTAGGTCAGTCGCGGCTCTGTTAGGCGGACTGCCGACCGCCCTGCACCTCACCTCCGGCCCGACACTCCACGCACCGCCGCCCGCCATGCACCTCACCTCCGCGCCGCCTGCTTGACCTGCACCTCTTGCCCGGCCGCCAACCCGTCACTCTACGCTGCTCCACCTGCAATGATTTTTTGTGAAAATTGAATTTACGGTTTTAATCGAAATTGATTCTAACCTTCTGGCAAAATTAATTTGATTAATCGCCCAGCCCTAACTCCTCTGTATGTATGTATCCTCTATGTACCCCTGTATATATGTCTCCTCCTGTATATATGTATCCTTTGTATGTCTCCTCCTGTATATAAGTCTACTCCTGTATATATGTATCCTCTATGTACCCCTGTATATATGTCTCCTCCTGTATATATGTATCCTCTGTATGTCTCCTCCTGTATATATGTATCCTCTATGTACCCCTGTATATATGTCTCCTCCTGTATATATGTATCCTCTGTATGTCTCCTCCTGTATATATGTCCTCCTCCTGTATATATGTATCCTCTATGTACCCCTCTGTATGTCTCCTCCTGTATATATGTATCCTCTATGTACCCCTCTGTATGTCTCCTCCTGTATATACATATCCTATATGTACCCCTGTATATATGTCTCCTCCTGTATATATGTATCCTCTGTATGTCTCCTCCTGTATATATGTATCCTCTATGTACCCCTGGTAAAGTCCAAGGTTGGAACAGCGGAACCTCCCAGGGATGCACAGTCTCCGTCAGGTGGGCCCACACCTGATACTCAATAGCGAAAAAGAAATGGTGTGGAGACAGCATCCATCCAGTGAAAAAAATATTTTTACTTTATTTTAAGCCATTGCATATAAAAAGATTACCGACGTTTCGGCTCTAACACTCCTGAGCCTTTCTCAAGTGTTAGAGCCGAAACGTCGGTAATCTTTTTATATGCAATGGCTTAAAATAAAGTAAAAATATTTTTTCACTGGATGGATGCTGTCTCCACACCATTTCTTTTTCTCTATGTACCCCTGTATATGTCTCCTCCTGTATATATGTATCCTATATGTACCCCTGTATAGATGTATCCTCCTGTATATATGTATCCTCTATGTACCCCTGTATATATGTCTCCTCCTGTATATATGTATCCTCTATGTACCCCTCTGTATGTCTCCTCCTGTATATATGTATCCTATATGTACCCCTGTATAGATGTATCCTCCTGTATATATGTATCCTCTATGTACCCCTGTATATATGTCTCCTCCTGTATATATGTATCCTCTATGTACCCCTCTGTATGTCTCCTCCTGAATATATGTATCCTATATGTACCCCTGTATAGATGTATCCTCCTGTATATATGTATCCTCTATGTACCCCTGTACATATGTCTCCTCCTGTATATATGTATCCTCTATGTACCCCTCTGTATGTCTCCTCCTGTATATATGTATCCTCTATATACTCCTCAGTATGTCTCCTCTTGTATATATGTATCCTCTATGTACCCCTGTATATATGCCTCCTCCTGTATATATGTATCCTCTATGTACCCCTGTATATATGCTTCCTCCTGTATATATGTATGCTCTATATACTCCTCTGTATGTCTCCTCCTGTATATATGTATCCTCTATGTACCCCTCTGTATGTCTCCTCCTGTATATATGTATCCTCTATATACTCCTCAGTATGTCTCCTCTTGTATATATGTATCCTCTATGTACCCCTGTATATATGCTTCCTCCTGTATATATGTATGTTCTATATACTCCTCTGTATGTCTCCTCCTGTATATATGTATCCTCCTGTGTAGGTCTCCTGTATATATGTATCCTCCTGTGTAGGTCTCCTGTATATATGTATCCTCCTGTATATATGTATCCTCCTATATATATGTATCCTCCTATATATATGTATCCTCCTGTGTATATGTATCCTCTATGTCAGGGAGGGGGAACCTTGGCTCTTCAGCTGTTGCAAAACTACAACTCCCATCATCCATGGACAGCCTATGGCTCTCCAGCTATGATGGGAGTTGTAGTTTTGCAGCAGCTGGAGGGCCTTGGTTCCCTCCCCCTGCTCTATGGCCTGCTGTGTAGATCTCCTCCTGTGTAGGTACCTTGCTTGCTGCAGACACCATCTTCTCTGTCTTCAGGCTCTTCTAGCCCAGTTGCAGAAGAACCAGCTGGGAGGAGAGAGCGGCCTCTGGTGGCCGGAGGAAGATACTGCCTACAGCAGTTTGCTTTTTACCATAAGCCTCTTAGGCTTATAGAAAGCATAGTGGCCATACAGGGGGCGGGGCTTACCGGTATGGGGGCGGGGCTTCGGCGGCCGCTTCCATCACAGTCCGGATCCACCACAGCCACAGGTAAATATGACTGAAGAGGGCGGGGCTGTAAGCAGGGGAGGCACTGAGGACTCCAGCCAGCTGTCAGCAGCCATGCGGCCCTGACAACTGGGGGAAGAGCGGCCCGGGGGGCATATGCCCCCCTGCCCCCCGGCCCAGCCCGCCCCTGACTACTGCAGAGGTCATTAAACACTTAATAAGCTGGTTATGGATCGGGCACCAACATCACCCAGACTGGCCCTGTGACCAGCACATACCTCAACCTTTTGGATGACTAAAGAGGGACACATGGTTCACTAACACAATGGCTCTAACTGTACTAGATACGGTTGTGTTATCATGCCACAACCAAACTATGTGGGTCAAAAAGGGATACTAGTTCACAAGTAGTGTGAGAGACTTAAGGGGTTATCCAGCGCTACATAAACATGGGCCATTTTTCCAGAGACAGTCCCACTCGTCTCCAGCCTGGGTGGGGTTTTGCTGTCAGTTCCATTGAAGTGAATGGAGCTTCATTGCAAACTGCACCTGAACTGGAGACAAGAGTTATGTTGTCTCTGAAAGTGGTTATGTTTTTGTAGCACTGGATAACCCCACTGCCACGTGGGTCTTTCAACATGCTTAAAGATCATGCTTTTGTCAGCGGTGGTCTGTAGCATGTTGCTCTGTGTACTAGGAGGGGTATCAGGCCCTCCCTATTCACTATGTGCATGTAATAGCACTGAGCTGGTTGGTGCAGGGCTGGGACAAAGGGTAGGCGATGACCTAGGGCGCCATCTAGTGGTAAGTTACAGGGCTGCAATTTCAATTTCTTTAAAAAAATATATATATAAAAAAAATAATTGACCTGCCAGGACCTGCAGAGGCTCCGCCCCCTCACCATGTGACCTCCTCACTATCTGACTGCTGGAGGCTGTACCGACTGCTGGGCTGCTGTCTGGCGAGTTCGCTGACTGACTCATCATTCTGTAGGTGTAGGGAGGCTGGGAGTGCTGGGAGAGGGAGGTCACCTTGGTCACAGGGCTGCCCCATATAACACTGCTCCTCTATACACAGCACTTCCCATATTGTTCCCCAACCTGTAGGTCACAAAACTGCTCCAAAACTACAACAGTCACAGCATGATAGGAGTTGTAGTCCTGCCACAGGTTGGTGAACACTTGGGGGTACAGTCAGGGGGTACAGTCTACATGTCCTTTTAGTCAGGGGGTACAGTATACATGGTCCTGTTACAGTCAGGGGTACAGTATACATGGTCCTGTTACAGTCAGGGGGTACAGTATACAGGGGGTACAGTATACATGGTCCTGTTACAGTCAGGGGGTACAGTATACATGGTCCTGTTACAGTCAGGGGGTACAGTATATACATATAGTCTGCAGTGTGGTAATACTCTGAAGAGCCTGTGGTGACCCAAGTATCAGCCCCTACATACAGTATAGCCTCCTGGCTGTCCCCGCATAGTGTACAGTCTACAGGGGGGGGGGGGGGGGCGCACGCCATTTTCCTTCTCTGCCTAGGGCACCAAAACTCCTTGTCCCGGCCCTGGGTTGGTGCCTTCTTCCCCAGAATGTTGAGCCGTGTAATATAGGTCTTTAAAAGGCCATTCCTGCTCCACTGGTAATTCTGTTAAGTATGAATGTGCTTTTTCACAACTTAACATGGACACTGCCAATTACAGGACCTTGTGCTATTAGCACTGCCCTCACTCAAGATTGAGTAACATGGTTAGCAGATTAACTAGACATTCAATAGATGGCTGACTAGGTTGCAGCAGACCCTTGACTGACACCAGGACCTCTCACTTCAACTAAGTGACAAACAGCAGATACTACAGAATACTGAAGTAATTCCTGGGCACCCATTTTCTTAGTCAGGTCCCCCGTTTCAGCCATTGTATTGCTAAGACTAATGGCAAACTAGGGTAACACCTGCACGATTTGGCTGGTTTCAGCACTACACTAGTACTGTAGGTTACAGCGGGTTAGTTGCTGGCAAATACAGTATAGCAAGACCAGCGTTACAGATACCACACCATAATCACTGCAATTACCACCATGCTGTTACTGACCATATACTGCTGTCAGTGACCATATATTGGTAGTTCGCTTTGCAGGCTATACAAATTAGGCCAGTATACAAATTAGGCCAGTGCACGTATAGCCAGTGATTACAGGTCATATTCTCTTGCTTATCCCCAACTCTTATATGCAGAATTGCCAGATAAACGTATGGTCCCATCTGTGCAGCCATGACGTCTACTATGTTGTGTAAGGCCCCCTGTGCATCCATTTAGAAGGTTGCATGCCTCCTTTTCCTTGGTGCCTATAAGGCTGGTTATGTCACCAAGCTACAGGGGTTGTAATACTGGCTCAGGACCTAAAAATTTACCTGGCATATGCCTTAAGCTATAAAATCCTTAGACACAAGCTTATAAAAAGTGTATTTTATTAAAAATATAAAATCCATTAAGAGCATTGAAAGTGCAGAAGGCATTAGTGCATAGCATAATACGATGTACTATAGCTACGATACATTCTTGGCCAATTTAACCACGAGCTCAGAGTTCAGTTGCGGCAGACAGCTTATCCTCATCTGCTGACTCCTGGCGTATTTGTCTCTAACGGACTGCAAGAAAGAAGAGTTGTACGATCAGTATCAAGTCCAATGTTCTTACTACTAAAGTATCAGCGGCGAGACATTTATTGCATGTT
Organism: Dendropsophus ebraccatus; assembly: GCF_027789765.1. Lineage (NCBI taxonomy): Eukaryota > Metazoa > Chordata > Amphibia > Anura > Hylidae > Dendropsophus > Dendropsophus ebraccatus. The sequence goes on along the minus strand of NC_091456.1, from coordinate 159,574,045 downwards.
CTGGCTTTTGTCCAAGGCTTTATTTGGACTATGCAAGATCCATAGAGCCACCATGTCTAGTTTGCACTTATTAGCATATTTCCTTAGATTAGCTGGGCCATCACCATACCCAAGCTTATAGTACGTGGCATGGATACAACTGGTACTTACCATGAACTTTGTAAGGCCTCTGTTGACTTTTAAGACATTCTTGGCCAAGTGTTGCATAACTGGAACCAGAGAACTTTCTGTGTAGACCATGTAGTGCTGAAGGGTTGGAGTCTGTTAAGGATAAAAGTCATAGTAAACATGACCTTCCCATAAGAGATTTAACACAACTGAAAGTTCAGGTCTGCATGAACCTGGATGAGCAGCATTGGAATCCTGGAGAAGGTTCATGCAGCCCTAGGACTGCTAAGGTATCCATGTTTTCCAGGCAGTCCTCAGGGTGCATCCACTTTCCCCAGGCAGGATTTAAACACCAGTTGTGTTAATGCAAACCTGAACTTTTGGCAAGTTTGCTCATCTCTACTAGTGGACTCACCCATTCACCCCCATCAAGAACTTTCTGGGACAGGCGGAAGGCTGCAGCTGCCACTTGTGATGGTGGAAAGTGAACCATGTCGTAGTCCAGCATAGCCAATTCCATCAGATACTTGGCCAGAGTGTGCAGCGATGCATCCACCTAAAATGAGACACCTATTAGAAGAACTGGTAATGTCCAAGTCTGACTTCTAAGATGCTGACACTTTATTATTCTCCTAATGTAAAACAAGTCATAGGTTGACATTACCTCTCCAATCTTTGATGCTCTCCTCAGGAAGTGTAGAGGCAGGGGTCTTCCAATGTCAAATTGGAGCACACTCAGGATCTGCATCTCCATGGTTCTGATCTGGGCCTTGGTGTAGGTGTGATCAGTCACAAATGAGAAGTCCCCAATTGTTGGGCAATAGATTTCTTCATACTTGCAGGCAACAAACATTGCAGTCACTCCAGCCAGCTGCAAAAGCTTCTTTGGCACAGGATTCTCCTACAGAACAAGGATGACCAATATCTGATCTATGACTGTTCACAAGGAATACAAGATACACAGGCTAAAGGCATCAATTTTTCCTAACATTTCACAAGCTTTGGTTGAAAGTCTCAATGCCAGACCATTGATATCTAGATATAACTGGAGTGTCTATTGCAGGAGATCTGATTATTATAAGATCTTATGCAGCTCAACTCCTGCTATGAGCCAGGTCATAGCTTATAGAACCTGTAACTACCATAAGTAGACAGATCAGTTTTTGAACAGCCCCAGCCAGTATATACTGCATTTCCGCAAAGAGACAGTCTAGGTCCCAAAGATGTGCTAGGTCTCATTTTTCCATGAAGAATCCACATGCACAGCAGGCACAGAGCATACAGTATGGCAGCTTCTGGCCACCAGGGACAGTGTATGGTATGGCAGAAGACTGGACTCCTACATCTGGCAATATATGTAGGTTTTAGAAGCTACTGACCATTTAGAAAACAGCTGTTCATTTCTGTTAACTACTGCAGTGTACTAGAACCAATAAGTTACTTGCAGGGAAATCTGTAAACTCCAGCTGTTGTAGAACTACAATGCCCATCATGCCTGGACAGCTTGAACTTGGCTGTCCAGGCATGAGGAGAACTGCTGGAGGGCCAGCCATGAGTTGACAGATTTACTCTTTGGGCATTGAGGACTAATTCTATGTTCAGGATTATGTGATGTCAGTACATCTCCACACGCATGCTGTATGGGATAGCATAGATTCATGAGCTTTTGACACTGGTTTATAGGACCAGGCCACAATACATGAGCAAATTTACATTACATTTACAGCATTTGACTGTTGCTGGAGAACATTGATGCAGCCCTAGGGCCTTCTGGAAAAAACCCAGCTATATCTTTAATGCTTACCTGCAGAAACCGGTCCAGAATAGAGACTGTCATGAACAGAGTCTCCTGAAGCAGCCTGAAACGCTGGTGGACCTGCACAAGCCAGTCAACTAGGATAGCCCTCATGTTGCCATTGGTTTCTCGACCCTGGAGATAGTTCACCTTTATCCCCTGTTTAGCCTGTGGAAATAGTGACATCTTATTACTGGACACCTGCTTAGTAGGAAGTCTGGTCTGCAGATACCAAATATACACAGCCGAGTCAGAAGTCTGGCAGGCTAGTCACAGCAGCTCCATCGACAAGGCAGATAGTAAACTTACCAGTGTGCTCTATATAGTCTGAAGCCTATTCTGTACAGTTTTAGACAAGACTCTAGATGCCACTACACATGGGCTTGTCTTGCATCTGTCCCAATATAGAAATGCAACCTAATGTACCCATAAGACAGGGTGTCAAGCTTGTGGCCCTCCAGCTATTGCAAAACAGTTCCCATCATGCCTGGACAGCCAGAGCTAAAGCTGTCCAGGCATAATGGGAGTTGCAGCTGAAGGGCCATGGTTTGACACTAGAGATGAGCGAACCTCGGGCATGCTCAAGTCCATCCGAACCCGATAGTTCGGCATTTGATTAGCGGTGGCTGCTGAAGTTGGATAAAGGCCATGTGGAAAACATGGATAGTCATTGGCTGTATCCATGTTTTCCAGGCAACCATAGAGCTTTATCCAACTTCAGCAGCCACCGCTATTCAAATGCTGAATGATCGGGTTCAGATGGACCCGGGCATGCTCGAGGTTCGCTCATCTCTATTTGACACCTATGCCACAAGACAGACATTTGAGCTATTCTACAACCCAGGAGCAGCCAGTACATGAAGGTTAACAGACCAGTCAGGACTCACCTCCAGCTCCATCAGATAGCAGTAGATATCCTTCACATAGTCACTGCACAACATGGGGTTCTCAGAATCCTCTTCATCCACATCCTTTACTTCAAGCAGTGCCTCTGAGAAGGCCTGACTCTGTTCCTCCATAGGAGAAACCCTTGACGTTTCCATGGGGCTTGGGGAGGCCTGCTAAAGAAACAGTGTTCCAGATCACAGCTCAGAACCTATATTAATCCAATACTGAAGACTGCACAAATCTAGCAGGTGACAAACTAGCATTTAACCCACCATAGATGTATTTACTACTCAGCTTCCTCTGGCAGGCTGAGGATATGTTGTACCTGGAAAACTGCATTACAGCAACATTAAAAGGGGAGGAATCTGACAGCTGTGTTTGCTTGTAGAGACACCAATAGCAAAAAATTGTGTCAAGTATACCATTTCCTGGAGAAGAGTGGTTGCAAATTTAAGGAACTGGCTATTTCTCATTTAAGTGTCAGTGAGGTGTGGCCGAGCTGCGCAAGTGCCATAGCCCGGTAAACTACCAAGTTCAGTTCATGTTTTAGTGCGGAATCGGTGTTAAGAGAAGTTTGTCCTAAATGGAAGATCTGATGACATATTCCCTTTTAGCAGAACTAATTACCATGTTCTCATCTTCCTCCGGAACTTCTTCAATGACAGGCACAGGTTTGACAGGCTTCTCTGCAACATTGCTTTGCACAACCTTGACTTCCTATAATGAAGATAGGGAGTAGCTGAAGTCAGCTTTATAAGAGGCATGACAAGTAAATCAGAGTCTATAAAGCAGGTTTATACAGAACATATGGAACTCACCAGGATAACTGTTCTGCCTGTGTAAGCAAGCCCAAATCTGTAAGTTTATAGCACTGGCTCAGGTATAGCCCCCACGTGATCTAGTCACCAGGCTTCTTACCTTCTTTACAGCGGCTTTAGCTCTGATGCAGTTCCCAATGTCTCCCAGTGCATTTCTTTGCCGTGGCCTGGTAACCACCTTCTTCCCAGCTACACCAGCTTCCATGTTCTCTGCATTGACACGCATGCTCTGCAAAAAAAAAAAAAAAAAAAATCTCTAAATTATTAATTTTAAGTAAAGCAGGTTTTACATGGCTGTAGTATAGACACATTTTAGGATTTTATGGCTAGTACATTTTAGTAAGCTACAACCTTATGGGGAACCCAATATGGACACTAAAGAGTGAGATTTGTTGACATAAGCCATGAGGGACAGGCAGACATTTACCCCAGGCTGGCACCTACTGGATGCTCAGGGGTGTAGGCAGGGGCATAGCTAGGATTCACAGGGCCCCATAGCAAAAACACAACACAAACACTGCACATTTTTTGTGTTGCAGTATGTAAGTAAACACTGGGTCACTTACACACTGCAGTACATAAAGGGTTAAGCAGAAGGACAAACGCTCTTACCTTCTCTCCCGGGCCCCCCTCCTGCACTGGCCCCATAGCAACTGCCTACCCTGCCTCTATGGTAGCTACCCCGTGCAGGTTCAGCACCCAGGCAAGCGCTGGGGCCCCTGGCTTACAGACAAGTGATGCAGTGCTGGGAGTGGACAGTCATTGGCTCCCTGCCAGTCACAGCCAGCATTATGCTTCTCTCCTGCAGCACATGAGGCTGGAGCAAGGAGCCTAGAAGATTCCATGGAGACATGGCTGGAGAAGAAAAAGGGTCTCACTGCACTATAAGCACTTATGAGGTCTGCAGAACCTGTATACAGCTGGATCTATTTCCATGTGACCACTGCTTAGGGAGAACATTAGTGGATACTACTCAAACAGTATAGCAGTATTAGTCATAGTGTGGAGGTATTAGGTTCAGACTCAATATACTGAAATTTGGTTAACAGTATGGGGATAGCATGCTAGACATAACTACTAGATTCTCTTGTTGCCTGTAGGAAACAGGTGTGGTAAATTAGATCCAGTATAAAAAAAAAAATATCTACTAGCTTATATGTTGGTGACATAAAGAACACAACCAGCAGGATACTTTTGATTAAGTCATTACCTATACCACAGGTAGTCAGATTACAGGGGCCACCCAGAGAAGTTAAAATTACATAGCTGTTTTTTTTCCCTCTAAACACCAGCATTTGTGTACTTAGGATGTTTGTGGTATGGCTTGACACCATTCACCTTAATGGAACAAGCCACAATACCGGATACAGACTCAGGAAATAAACACTTTTCTATACATTAAAAGTATATCTGTTAGACTGTAACACCAGTGTGAACCCAGCCTAAGCCATGTACTATAAACAGGTCTTACTTCAAAGCTGGAACACATAGGGCAAGGGGTAGAGAGAGCTGCAAGAACACAACATATAAACCAAAAGCAGAGAACATACACAGAACCAAGAGATGGTCACCATCTGTATACCAAAAAGCTACCTGACTCAGGATTCATGCTGTGTATTACCTAGCACCCCAGCCAGAAAGCTTCCACTTACCCTGGTCATGATGAAAGCCATGCCTGCTGCTTCTCACTACCTGCTTGCTTCTTACTGCACACAACCTGCTCGCTGCTCAGTCACTGGGGATTATCTCCTGGAGCCCTGCAGGTGATTGGTGGAGAGATCATCACTCAGCAGCTGCCGCCATTTACCTCAGATTTCTGGCCAGGACTCCTGATAGACTACTACTCGGGCAGCTACAATTGAGATAGGGCTGGGTGCACATACAACAGAGTCTATTAAGGGCCCTATTCCACTGGACGATTATCGTTTGCATATCATTAACGATTAACGATCGCAAACGACCACTATTGCGAAAGACCTGAAAACGTTCACTCATTTCCATTGAACGATAATCGTTACTTATGATCGTAATTGCGATCGTTTTTTCTTCGCTATTTATTCGCTATTGCATTCGTATCTATTGCGAACGACCGAACGATGTCTTATTCAACGCGAACGATTTGCGAACGAGCAACGATAAAAATAGGTCCAGGTCTTATAAAGCGATCAACGATTTCTCGTTCGGTCGTTAATCGTTAACTGCATTTCAACCGAACGATTATCGTTTAGATTCGAACGATTTAACGATAATCTGAACGATAATCGTCCAGTGGAATAGGGCCCTTAGGGTACAAACACACACAGCAGATACGCAGCAGATACGCAGCAGATTTGATACTGTGTTCAGTTATTTAGATCTAATCTGCTGCGTATCGCAGCAGTAAATACGCAGCGTATATGCCGTGTGTGTTTGTACCCTTAGTGTATAAACCCACACACCGTATAAGCAGCGTATTTACTGCTGCGATACGCAGCAAATACGCAGCAAACACGCAGCAAAAACGCATCAAAAACGCAGCAGATTATATCTAAATAACTGAACACAGCATCAAATCTGTACCAACAAATCTGCTGCGTATTTGCTGCGTTTTTGTTGCGTATCTGCTGTGTATACGGTGTGTGGGTTTGTACCCTAAGGGTGCGTTCACACGTACAGGATCTGCAGTAGATTTGATGGCGCAGATTTGAACTTGCAGATTCAATGCAAAGTGATGGTGCGTTTATCTGACAGATTTTTGATGCCAGAGCCAGGAACATACTATAAACAGGGAACAGGTCATAAAGAAAAGACTGAGATCTTCCTCTTTTCAAATCAATTCCTGGCTTTGGCTTCCAAAATCTGTCAGATAAATTTGTCTGTGTAAACGCACCATAATGCTAAGTTTACACGAGGTGATTATTGGCCCGATAGTACGATTAACGATTTCGAAGTAACTATTTTTTTTTATAACGATCAGTGTTTAGACGGTACGATATATCGTACGGAAAAATCGTTTTGCGATCACGTGCCCGCAGCCCGGCCCGCCTGCAGCCTCTCGGCGAATTTTTTACAAACGTCAATTTATGAACATGTTAAAAGATCAAGATTAACGATTTTTCGATCGTTCGCCGCGTACGATTATCGTTCGAATTCGATCGTTATTGCGAAAATTCGCCCGATAATCGTTCCGTGTAAACTTAGCATAACTCTGGGCCATCAAATCTGCGCCAACAAATCTGCTGCAGATCTGCTGCAGATCCTGTACGTGTGAACGCACTCTAAATGGTGTGTTTACACAGAGAGATTTATCTGACAGATTTTTTTTAAGCCAAAGCCAAGAATGGATTTGAGAAGAGGAAAAATCTCAGGGGGAGATTTATCAAATTGGTGAAAAAGTAGAATTGGCCCAGTAGCCCCTAGCAACCAATCAGATTCCACTTTCCATTCCTCCCAGGTTCTTTGAGAAATGAAAGGAGGAATCTGATTGGTTGCTTAGGGGCAACTGGGCCAATTCTACTTTAAACCAGTTTGATAAATCTTCCCCCTCAGTCTTTCCTTTATGACCTGTTCTCTGTTTATAGTCTGTTCCTAGCTTTGGCTTCAAAAAATCTGTCAGATAAATCTCTGCATAAACTCACCCTTACATATATGTTTTTTTTTTTCATTTTCAACAGTATGAAACATATCCATTAAGGGCACACAAAACTGCAGTGTGAACCTAGCCCAACACAGTCATTGACTTCTATATATAAATATGTGCTCTATGTTGGCATCTGTTTTTGCCACCTGTTTATTATATTCATTGATATAAGGCAAGGTCATGGTGTGTTTACACAGGCAGATTTATCTGACAGATTTTGGAAGCCAAGGACAGAAATGGATTTGAAAAGAAGAGAAATCTCAGTCTTTCCTTTATGACCTGTTCCCTGTTTATGGTCTGTTCCTGGCTTTGGCTTAAAAAATCTGACAGATAAATCTGCCTGTGTAAACGCACCATCAGTGTCTTCAATCGCAAATAACCCATCCACCTACTGAGTACAGTTGCAAGTACCCTTTCGTATGCAAGGTTGTATTGCAAAACATTGAGGAGATTTAAAGGGGTTATAGAGCGCTAAACAAAAATGGCCACTTTCTTCCAGAGACAGCCCTTCTCTTGTCTCCAGTTTGGCTGGGGTTTTATAACTCATTTCCATTGAAGTGAATGGAGCTTAATTGCAAACCACACCTGAACGCCGACAGTGGCGTAGCTACAGGGGTGGCAACGGTCGCAGTTGCGACCCGGCCCCCCAGCCAGGGGGGCCCGGCTGGGCCCCCCATGCCACCTTGCTGTGTCCCCGAAGCTGCTTGCAGTGGCGTAGCTACCACGGTCGCGGCGGTCGCCGCCGCGACCGGGCCGCTACCAAGGGGGGGCCCGCGAGGCCCCCCCTTGCCACTGCACTGCTCCCCTCCCACTCCCTCTTGCGACCGCAAGCAATGTTTTGCCTGCGATCACAAGAGGCAGGCTGGGACGGGGCCGGCTGACGTGCGGGGCTGGGAGCATCAGGTAGGCAAAAAGACAGGTCCCGCGAAGCTCCGCCCCCTCCGCGGGAAGCCCCGCCCCCGCCGCGAGAAGCCCGCCAGCGCGCGTGACTGGCAGACTAGAGGAACCATTGAGGTGAGTAAAGATTTTTTTGTTTTAAAGGACATGATGGGGGTGTAGTGGTATGGTGGTGGAACAAGAGGATGATGGGGGGTGTAGTGGTATGATGAAGGAACAAGAGGATGATGGGGGGGTGTAGTGGTATGATGAAGGAACAAGAGGATGATGGGGGGTGTAGTGGTATGATGAGGATGGAACAAGAGGATGATGGGGGTGTAGTGGTATGATGATGGAACAAGAGGATGATGGGGGTGTAGTGGTATGATGAAGGAACAAGAGGATGATGGGGGGTGTAGTGGTATGATGAAGGAACAAGAGGATGATGGGGGGTGTATGGTATGATGTGGGTGGAACAAGAGGATGATGGGGGTGTAGTGGTATGATGATGGAACAAGAGGATGATGGGGGTGTAGTGGTATGATGAAGGAACAAGAGGATGATGGGGGTGTAGTGGTATGATGAGGATGGAACAAGAGGATGATGGGGGTGTAGTGGTATGATGATGGAACAAGAGGATGATGGGGGTGTAGTGGTATGATGAAGGAACAAGAGGATGATGGGGGTGTAGTGGTGTGATGATGATGGAATGAGGATGATGGGGGTGTAGTGGTGTGATGAAGGAACAAGAGGATGATGGGGGTGTAGTGGTATGATGAAGGAACAAGAGGATGATGGGGGGGTGTAGTGGTATGATGATGATGGAACAAGAGGAGGATGAGGGGTGTAGTGGTATGATGATGATGGAACAAGAGGATGATGGGGGTGTAGTGGTATGATGATGAAGGAACAAGAGGATGATGGGGGTGTAGTGGTATGATGATGAAGGAACAAGAGGATGATGAGGGGTGTAGTGGTATGATGATGAGGATGGGACAAGAGGATGATGGGGGTGTAGTGGTATGATGATGATGGAACAAGAGGATGATGGGGGTGTAGTGGTATGATGAAGGAACAAGAGGATGATAGGGGTGTAGTGGTATGATGAAGGAACAAGAGGATGATGGGGGGTGTAGTGGTATGATGATGATGGAACAAGAGGATGATGGGGGTGTAGTGGTATGATGAAGGAACAAGTGGATGATGGGGGTGTAGTGGTATGATGATGAGGATGGGACAAGAGGATGATGGGGGTGTAGTGGTATGATGATGAGGATGGAACAAGAGGATGATGGGGGTGTAGTAGTATGATGATGAAACAAGAGGATGATGGGGGGGTGTAGTGGTATGATGATGAAACAAGAGGATGATGGGGGGGTGTAGTGGTATGATGATGGAACAAGAGGATGATGGGGGGTGTAGTGGTATGATGATGATGGAACAAGAGGATGATGGGGGGTGTAGTGGTATGATGATGATGGAACAAGAGGATGATGGGGGGGTGTAGTGGTATGATGATGATGGAACAAGAGGATGATGGGGGTGTAGTGGTGTGATAATGAAACAAGAGGATGATGGAGGGTGTAGTGGTATGATGATGATGGAACAAGAGGATGATGGGGGGTGTAGTGGTATGATGATGATGGAACAAGAGGATGATGGGGGGCGTAGTGGTATGATGATGAAACAAGAGGATGATGGGGGGTGTAGTGGTATGATGATGAAACAAGAGGATGATGGGGGTGTAGTGGTATGATGATGAAACAAGAGGATGATGGGGGTGTAGTGGTATGATGATGATGGAACAAGAGGATGATGGGGGTGTAGTGGTATGATGATGAAACAAAAGATGATGGGGGTGTAGTGGTATGATTATGATGGAACAAGAGGATGATGAGGGGTGTAGTGGTATGATGATGATGGAACAAGAGGATGATGGGGGGTGTAGTGGTATGATGATGAAGGAACAAGAGGATGATGAAGGGTGTAGTGGTATGATGATGGAGGGCAGGAGGATGAAAGGGGTAGTAGTATGGTGATGAAGGGGCAGGAGGAGGGGACAACATGGGGGGGCATCTGTAAGGGGGATAAAATGGGGGGGCCATCTATATGGGGGATAACATGGGGGGCATCTATATGGGGGGATAACATGGGGGGGCATCTATAAGGGGGGAAACATTGGGGGGGGGCCATCTATAAGGTGGACTACATGGGGGTGTATACAATAGGGCATGCACAGAGGGGGATATGTACTATAAGGGGATCACATAGTGTCAGGGCTAGCTACTAAATGAGGGTGTAAAGGGGCCAATACAGATGTGCAGTGTGTATAGAGATGAGGATGGTGTCAGTGTGAGGAGACTAATATGTCTGTCTGGCAGATTCTGTGGATTCGTGGCTCAGACGTTCTCATAATGGCCCAGGGCAGATGGAGAAGAAGATGAAAAGGGAAGAACTCCGATCAGAGAAGACGTCCCCTGTGAGTCACTTGATATAACTGCACTGTAATGTATATGGTGTATAGAGCCTGTGTGGAGCTGCATCCACCTCTATATGACTGGATGAGGTGATTTTGGTCTATGTACAGAGGATTATATTCAGTAGCAGTGGTGGTGTTAGTCAGTATGTGGTGGTATTAGTCAGTAGCAGCAGTGGTGTTAGTCAGTATGTGGTGGTATTAGTCAGTAGCAGCAGTGGTGTTAGTCAGTATGTGGTGGTATTATTTGTTGTTATCTGGTACTGTGTTTTATTGGATTTAGTATACTGGATTTGGTCAGTAACAATATGGTGGTGATGGTTGTGGTGTGGCAGTAATATTTCCCCTTGTGTACTGGTAATATGGGTCTCAGTAAACAGGATTTGTTTAGTAACAGTATGGCGGTAATATGTACGGTGATAATATTTCCTGTATACTGGTATTATTGGTAATATCAGTCTTGAGATATATATCTACCAATAGCATCGAGAAAGGGGGGGGGGGGGGGGCCCAAGTTGACCTCTTGCACCAGGGCCCAAGAGACATTAGCTACGCCCCTGTGTGTATACTATGTGTATACACTCTGTCCGGGATTCCATAGAGGCCAGGTAATGTATATTTTCGTACTTTTTCGGAAATATACATTGTGTGAACATGGCCTAAAAGTGTAAGGCTACAACCTGTCATGTTTAATAGGTTACCATCAGAAAAAAATAAAAGGACCACTACGGATTTCACAGCTCGCCCCCGCTCGCATCTCCGCCTGTGCCATAGACTCCATTCTATGCACAGGCAGATTGTGCCATCCATCCGAAGAATGAACAGGTCCTAGTATGGAGTCCTGTGTTTACTGTGCAATAGTAATGACAGCAGTGGGCAGGAAAGAAAGTTAAGGGGGCGAGTACACAAATGGACCAATCAGGGAGATGCATGATGGGAAATGTAGTTTCCAGGCCGGCACCATCTTGGCTATAGCTCCGCTTCTAGAAAAACTTGTAACTCAGGAATTGCAGCAGAGGCCTCAAAATACTCAGGGGGACTTTGTAAGACCAGCTAGAATTTCATTTTTTAGCTCTTAGGCTGTCACAGCTACAACTCCCAAGACCACAGGTTAAACTTACTTTTACTTTCCCTTTAAGGGTTGGTTCACATGTACCTGAATAGCAGCGGATCTCTGCTTCTGTGGCTCCCTGCTCAGCCAATCAGTGGCTGTGGCGGGACAGCAAACTGATTGGCTGAGCGGGCCGTCAGGGAGCCGGAAGCGACAGAAGCAGGCCGGAGTGCGGATAGAGAAAGTATTCACCGGTCTCGGCCAGGTTATGGGGGATGGCGCTTTACATACTGGGTATGTAAACCCATACAAATTGACAGTACTGGGAATCGCAGTGGATCTCGCTGCGATTTTGGTACGTGTGAGCCCACTGTAAAAGCAGATGTTTCATGGAATGCTTATCAACCCCTTAAAGGGATAGTCTTTCCCCAGGATAGGTCATCAACTTTACATTGGTGGGGGTGGCAGGAGTTGGACCCCTACCAATCAGCTGATTGAAGGGTCTATGGCACAATCTCTTAAAGTATTGCAGTCTTGTCCAATTCAAGTAAATGGCTAAAGAAAGTGAATTTAGTAATGCTGTTACCCATACCATACCCATTTCCAGTAACAAAAAGCTGCTTCATGTCTCTGGACTGTAGAGCAGAAGCTGCCAGTGTCCCCTTTGACTCTACTCATGTTCCACAGCTTTGAGCTCAAGATGCACCATGATGGTAGGAAGGGCAGGTCCAGCTTTGGCCAACAGCTCCGAGCACTAAGAGAGGTTTGGAAGTGGGAAGGGTCCTAAAGTTTACAGTGGATCCCAGACACCAGGGCTTTATAGTCTGTCAAACAATAGAAATCACATCAACGTAAAACCCTTAATGTAAAAGAATAAGGCTCCCTTTAAAAACGTCTTGTGCCTGGATGTTTTATTGAACAATTATAGAAAAATAAAGCCTAATTATAAATATTCATTTCTTAAAGTCCCACATCCCTATAGAAAAGGAGCACTTTAAAATGAAGACATTGGTCCATTCAACCTCCGAGAACATTTAGTTTCATACATGGTTCCATTGCAGTATTGTCTGCTTAGGGACAAAGACATAAGGGACATATTACATTTAGGTCGACGTGATCCATCTTCATTCATAGGACAAGTGGAGACCTGGAATAGACAGCCCAGAGCACTGACTCTTCTCGGTAGGTCACAATATTTTACTGAAAGGCACAATGCAAAGGAACGGGAGGAAGAAAAAAATAAAAAATAAAATAAAATATATCCAATATGTTTAACACATATAACGTCCCACTCCATAATGTTAAAAATATTTGTTGTTGTTTGAGATATAGAGGCAAATCCATTGTTGGAGAGAGAGGTGTGGGTTTATATATGGTATGATACGCGCAAAATCCAGCAAATCGTCTCCAGGGTAAAGCCCCCTTTGTCCGAAATAAAGAACGAATTGGTAAATTTAGCTTTATAACATTGTATAAAAACATCCTGATCTACTCTACATAAAGACAAGAAAAGGTTGATGTATAAAATCCGGGTCTTTACAACATATGATGTCTGTACAGTTCTGGTCAAGTCTCTGGTTTTCCTTGTCATACACAGGAAGAATACTGAGTGAGAAGGCTGCTGGGCTGTCACATGATGTAGCTCCCATCCTTGTAATACTTGATGGTGTCCATCTGCTGGGTCATAACCAAGACATCTTGAAAGCCTGTGCTAAGGCCGGACATGTGCTGGAAATAGGCTTCCTTCTCCACCTGGACTGTGAGGTTATTGACGCCAACGTCTTTCAGAACTGAAGTTACCTATGGACAAATACAGATAAGAGTGTTATTGTGGGTGATTTTAAATGAAGCTCGAAAGAACTTAATATAGTCTTTTCTCAACTGTATATGAAATTTCAAGTGACCAGGAGTCAAGCTGCAGTAACTGAACCCAGCCACTAGCCTGCATTCATTGTGACGTGATGTAGTGCGGGTGAGCAATAGAGGTCAGTGAACAGCAACTGATGGCTCATCCTCAAAAAGAAGTTTCTATACATCCAGCATCCAGTGTAAACAATATCACCACTATGGTGGAGATATTATTAAAAAAAAAAAGCTAATATCAGGAGGAGTAGCTATGTCAGGGCTCCAGACTAAAAAATTTACCTAGGAGCCATTGGCTCCTAACCTGAAAAATGTAGGCACCAAATAGAATATTTGGTCGCCAACATTTTAAAACATGTAAAATTAATGTTATGTTAAATGGGACTTACTGTGTGCAGAGGCCACGGCAGCCTCCTCCTCCTTTAGATTCTTTCTTTTCTTAGTTTGAAAACGTTCAACATGGAAACTTGCAACTTGACAACAATATACCCCCCTGCAGCCGGTGTGTTCCCTCAGCCAGCTGCCATCTTACCGGCAATGATCTATCTATCTATCGCCCCCGGCAGCCGATGACATATAGCCCCTGTGGCAATGTATATGGGAAGTGGTACTGTGCAGTGTATATACATACAGACACTGAGGGAAGTGGTACTGTGCAGTGTATATACATACAGACACTGAGGGAAGTGGTACTGTGCAGTGTATCTACATACAGACACTGAGGGAAGTGGTACTGTGCAGTGTATCTACATACAGACACTGAGGCAAGTGGTACTGTGCAGTCTATACATACAGACACTGAGGGAAGTGGTACTGTGCAGTATATACATACACACACTGAGGGAAGTGGTACTGTGCAGTCTATACATACACACACTGAGGGAAGTGGTACTGTGCAGTCTATACGTACCCCCCCCTCGCACCCCACACGCACTGACTACCGCACCTGGCCGCCATCACAACAGACACACTACCAATCCCCCGCCCAGGCCGCGGTCCCCCCACACACATTACTGGCCGGCCGCCACCCCTGCCGTCCCTCCGGTTGTACTCACCCACTATCTAAGCTTGGTGCCGCTGGGGTGAACTTGAAGAACCGCCGGGTGAGGAGCGGCGGGAGAGAGGCGCTGGAGGAGTGTGGCGCCTCTGCGGCCGTCCGTCCAATGAATGACGGACGTGCTGGATGACGTCACTGGAGAAGCGAGTCCCCGCACACGTCATTCAGCACGTCCGTCATTCATTGGACGGACGAACGCAGAGGCGCCACGTGATTCGGCGCAGCGTGCGGAAGTCCTTAAAGAGACAGCGCGCCGCCGGGGCCAGTCGCAAATGGCGCCCAGATTTATTAATTTGCAAGATGTTGGTCGCCATCTGGAGCCCTGTATGTCTAGTCAATAAACAGAAATAGCTATTCATATAATCATTATGCATCAGCCAGATCTGCCTGAGCATGGTTCATTCACATAAGGGCTCTATTAAACAGCCCAATATTCCCAATAAGCATGCGCACATCTCCTAGATCGCTGCTCGCTTACAGAGCCTCTTAAGTGGCTCCATTATCGTTCAGCAAGGGCTGTATACTGTATATTTATTGTTAATGATGTCCAGGCAGCCCTTGCTTTGGTATAAAATAAATATATAATATTATATATATATATATATATATATTTTTTTTTACCTGATCACGTTCTCTGGTGTCCTTCAGCTTTGTCTGTGGGATTCCCCGGTCTCGGCAGCTGCAGCTGCCAGCTGCAGACGGCACCGCAGCCAGTGATTGGCTGAGCGGCCTGTCACTTCACAGACAGGACCATAAGTAGAAACTTATGGTCCTGTCTGTGAAGTGACAGGCCGCTCAGCCAATCACTGGCTGCGGTGCCGTCTTATGTTGACCAATGATTGGCTGAGCGGCCTGTCACTCCACAAACAGGACCAGAAGTAGAAGCTGCAGCTGCCGAGACTGGGGAATTCCAAAGACAAAGCTGGAGGACACTGAGGAATGTGATCAGGTAAGTATATATATTTTAAACTTCTAAACATACCAGTCCTCAAAGCAAAATCTGATAATATGTGTCAATTTATTGTAATAAAATGTAATGCATCGAAACGCGTCTGGAAGCCACCTAACATTGGCCTACACCCCTCAACAGTCACCTGAACATACCCCTGGATCTATTCCCCATCTCTCTAAGTCTGGGAGGAGCTGGCTCAACAGTGACTTTGTCTACTGCACTACTGGCAGCAGAGCTACGCTTTGACACAGACCAGGAACAAGACTGGTGACGTCACCTTATTCACCGTGGGCAAGACCGGGACGCCGGTGACCCCGGAGAAGACGCAGATTCTGTATGGGTGAGCGGTGCACATGCACCAAACTATGTGAATGTGTATGAATCCTCCCCTATGACAACAAACAGTGAGATCCAGTGCTTGCAGTACATCTCAGACAGAACACCAGGGATCAGTGATATCTATTATACTGGTCTAATAACTATACACTCCACACAAGGAGTTCATTTACTTTGGATCGTAATCTACAAACGAACTGACTTTTGAATTTTAACAACAAAGTGGGATCAGTCCAGTGAGCCAGGACTACTACCCCCATCTGCCTGCTTTCACTGTGTGATTCTACTGCAAGTCAGTGAGAGGATGATGGGAATCCCTCTCTTGGTCTGAACCAAAAGACCAGTTCTACCACTTTTTGTGCTGATTATATATTTGAAGCATTGCAGTACAACGACTATATGGCTATTTATATGAGTATCTAGTTGTTTTATACACTTTTACACCTTTATAGGTTTTTTCTTTTTCTCTTTTTTCTTCCATTTGTTTTCATATGCTTTTGTACCGCATTCCCTAACCCTCTGTGTTGATCTATTGCACTACAAGGGCCCCGGGGCTTATGCATTTGTTTGGTTTATGCTTTTAATGTGTTCATGAGTATTTTATCCTGGACTAGACAGAAAGACACTTCAGGTTTAAGATTTTTTTATACTGTATATATAATATATATATATATATATATATATATATATATATATATTTTATTTTTTTTATTTATTTATTTATTACATTTTATTACAATAAATTGACACATATCAGATTTTGCTTTGAGGACTGGTATGTTTAAAATTTTTTAGTTACTGTGTACATTGGATGGTGTATTCCAGTTAACCTCAGCCAAATCAGATACAGGTGAGCTGCACCTTAGATCGTTACTAAATATATATATATTTATTTTTTTATACACACAATCAGCCGTCGGCCACGCTACCTATTGCATGTAGCAATGCACGGTTGGCAGACAATGCTTTTTAAAATTGCCAAAAGACTGATGTCTCTTAGATGTTGTCTTTATCACAGAGAGCGATATCGGCCTGATTAATGCTCCGTGTAAAGGGGGAATACCAAGCAGGGCATGTATAAAAAAAACAAAACAAAAAAAACCCTTGACGGCTGTAAATCCTTTACCATTTGCCTATACGAAAATCTGATTTCCAGCTCTAGAAAGTAGTTATACTCTTAAATAACCTCTATAAACGTTACCTGTTGAATGATCCGTTGTTCCACGACATCTGACATCACTTGCACGTGTATAGTTCCTGCAATGATGGAGGCAGAGTGGCGCCAGAAATGTGGATCCCGATAGGAGATAAGACCGTCAATGTTTGAGATCTGTAAAATTAAGAAACCATTTGGACACGCATAAGAGACTCAGACAAAAGGAAATAAAAAAAATCTTATTGATTGTAGCTTGTTGGTAAGTACTATGGTGTATGTGCAACTAAAACTAGAAACTCCAAATACTAGCAAATTCCCATAGAAAACCTGTCTTGCTCTGGACAGTTCCTGACATGGACAGAGGTGGCAGCAGAGAGCACTGTCACACACTGGAAACAATACACCCCTTACTGCAGGGCATACAGCACCTGATAAGTATGGGAACACTGAAGATTTTTAAAATAGAAGTAAATTACAAATCTATATAAATTTCTGACACTAGTTGATGTGAAAGAATTTTTATTTCATCGGAGTACCCTTAACAAGTTAATCATAGGGGTCTGGCCACCAGACCCCCATCAATCCCAAGAGCAGGGACAAATCTGTATCTAGAATCAATGGCCTGCACCATTCATTCTCTATGGGTCTCCTTTCACTTGGGAGACAATTGACCTATGTGCTCAGGATCGTAGGGGGTCCTAGTGGTTGGAACCCCACCGATCAACTTGCTATCCTCTATACTGTAGATAGAGGATAACATCATGACATGGAAATAGCCTATTTACAGAATACATGAAAAATCTTCGAAAAAACAAAAACAAAATTATATATATAGAAAGTTCACCTTCTCGAGAGCCATATTTATCCCCTTCTCAATTTCAGGAGGAATTCTGAGGAGTATGACTTGGCAGGCGTCCTTCAGGAGAGGGAGGACACTCCCAAATATGAGGACAGAAATGAACAAGGAGCAGAGAGGGTCGGCTATCAGCCAGCCAAACTGTCGAATCAGTATGGTGGATAATATGACGCCCACGCTGCCGAGAGTGTCAGCCAGCACATGTAAAAACACACCTGGGGGGGAAGCAGGAAGGGTCAAACACTGAAATTCGAATACAGACTACACACCATTTCAGAAACAGGCCATGAAAGCCGTACTCACCACGCATGTTTGCATTCATTCCTCCTCCACCTGAGCCATGAGAATGGCCATGGTTGTGAGTATGCCCATGATCACTGTGTGAATGACCATGTCCATGACTGTGGCTATGTCCGTGGTGCGAATGGCCATGATCATGAGAAGAACACCCTCCTCCTCTGGAAGCACCATGGGAGTGGGCATGACTAAAGGCACAGATACCGACAAGATTGACCAGCAGGCCCCCGACAGACACCGGCTGTAGCGAGAGAAGAAACAATTCAATGACTGGATTTGTTTTTGTTAGCAAATAAGGTTAGGTAGTAAAGTGGAAGTTTTCCTGACGCGCCTGCCATCACTAGTAACTCTTTATTCCCCTCTGCAATATAGCTTATATCGCTATGGATAAACTTTAGTACTCGTGTAGTTCTAAAAATCTACTTTTCCCCACCTTTTCTTTGTTTAGGGTCATGATTAGAGATGAGCGAGTCCATCCGAACCCGAACTTTCGGAATTTGATTAGTGGTGGCTGCTGAAGTTGGATAAAGCCCTAAGGCTATGTGGAAAACATGGATATAGTCATTGGCTGTATCCATGTTTTCCAGACAACCTTAGAGCTTTATCCAAGTTCAGCAGCCCCCGCTAATCAAATCACGAACAATCGAGTTCGGATGGACTCGAACCCGGTTCGCTCATCTCTAGTCATGATGCATCATACTTGACAGACTATTGGTGCATGCATGGATCTGTGATCCACGTTTCTGAGGTCTACTAATTCACTAATCACATCTTAGTAATGAACAGCAAACACAGAGCACAGGGGGGCCTTACTAAAATATGAGGGCACAGAGGGGGCATAAGCACTGTGTGGAGGCACAGCCATTGCTTCCATGTATATATGGATATATTGTATATATATATATATAATGTATATATTGGGAGCTTTCCCATCTGTATGTGCTAAATGTTAAAAAAAAAAAAAAAAAAGACAAGGTGAACAGAGCCTAAAAAAAAAAAAAAAACCTTCCATAAGTTGCTTCAGCGGCAACAAAAAGAGGATTGTGAGCCAGCTGTACATGTTTTTTCTCTCAGTACTTTATTGCCATCTAGTGTAAAATTAATAAAATGCATGTTTAATGTCTACATTTTCAGGTAAAATGTACAAACTATAAAAATATTCAGGGAACTATGAGAAAAAACTGAATTTCAGAGGAGATAAGGACACATTTAAGGGGTTAGGTAATAGACATGCTGAATTATTCCTTCTTTCCTGGAGACTAACAATTCATTACCTTATCTGTCTGCAGCTTTTGCTAAAGACACAGAATACTGTGTATGAGCTGTTCTCTCCATCTCCCCCTCCTCCTCCCCCGTCTTCAGAGATGGAGATAGCTCATGTTAACAGTGTCCCTGGCCAGATAATTGTTTACTTTGTAAAGCCGGGAGGGTAATCTAAGGTCAAGTTACTTCTGACCTCACAGTGATTAACCCTCCTGGTACAATTGAGTGCAGAAACAGCCGGCCGGGACATTGTTTACATGATCTGTCTTGGAAGGGAGGGGGAGAGAACAGCCCACACACAGCTTTCTGTGTCTTCAGCAAACGCAGCAGCTCAGAACTGGGGGAAGGTTCAGAAAACATAATAGAATGTAGGAATTAATTTTTAGTCTCCAGGAGGGGGATGATTCAGAATGTATTTAACCTAACTGGGTCGGCCCTTTAAGAAACTTGCATCTGCATAGAATTTGGACCACATAATGGCGCAATGATAAAAGGAGATACACTAGACGTAATCAGAGGTTGTGATCATCATGTAAACTCAGATTTTATGTGTAAACCATAAAGGTTCATAATAATACAACAACCAGATGTTAGGATTCTATAAACCCATACTTGTGTTATTATAGTAGGATATCTGTGATCCAAGTTGCTGAGAACGACTAATTCACTAATCACATCTCCGTAAAGAAAAACAGCAAACATCTGCAAACAAAAGTCAATGTGGTCGAAAGTCAAAACTTGATATATGAGGGACAGAAAAGCAGTTTGTTGCCAAAAAAACACAAAACAATGTTACAAGTTACAAGTTTTGTCTGACTTTCAACAACACATGCTTGCTTCTGTTTGCAGATGTTTTTCCAGTCTTTACATACCAAGATGTGATCAATGAAACCATAGACCTACCAGGCGCACAATACTTATTTCCCTTTAAAAATGTGCCAGGTCTGATATATCGGACCTCTAAAACAAAAACACAGCAGAAATAATAAAGTTTATCAACAGCGATATAAGTTACGAGATGAGAATAAAGGGGGTGGGGTATGGTAATGGCGTGTGTGTGTTAGGAAGGGTTTAACCTATGTAAAGATAGGGGCGTTCTAACTTGTTTTCTCCCACCCCTGAATATTTGCCCAAAAAGGCAATGTTTCAACTCCATAAAAGTTCTGTGTGTGATTCTGCCAGACACAGGATTAGAATAAATCAGTGTCCATACAGATTAAACGAAATAACTATTAACTGTAAACCTAAATGTAAAAAATAGAGAACTCCTTATTCTGAGATGGTCCTGAAATAGGTATTTTAGGCACTGAGCTATCCGAGTATATGTGGGAAAGCCCTGTAATGATAAATGACAGACTTGCACACTTACTGTTAACATATCTGTATTGATATCAGGCGGATCAAAGATTCTGGCCACTGCCTCAATAAACACAAAAAACGAGATTACTACCAGGAAGAGGCCATTAATAAACCCTGAGAGTATCTCCACTCGGCCGTACCTGAAACAATAAGCAACAGTAGGATCACATACCATTACTGGAGTTGTGTATGATGTCAGGTCATCCATACAATATACATATACTATATATTGCTGATCTGTACAGAGAAAAGCACATTCTTACCCATAAGAGAATATGCGCGTTGCTTTCCATCGAGTCATAAGAGCAGCGATAAGTCCCATAACGAGAGCAGAGCAGTCAAACAACATGTGGAAGCCATCAGACAGCAACCCTAGACTATTGGTCCACACGCCATAGAAAATCTCCACAAATGTGAATGCCTGGAAGCAGATTGAGAGAGATCATAAATCCCAACGCAAACACCACAATATGCAACAGTAAGTTCCACTACACTCTAGTACTTTAAAGAGGACCAGGCTCCCGACCCCCCTCTAGAGCACCTTATACGTACCTGATCACGCCCGGTCCCGCTTCTGAGACAGTCAGGTGACGGCGATTTCAGCGGCCGAAGCCTGGCGCGCACGCTCCTGAGATGAGTCCAGCTCTCATAGAGAATGACTGGTGAGTCCGACGCTCAGTCATTCTCTATGAGCGTTGGATTCATCTCAGGAGCGCGCAAGCCAGGCTTCGGGTGCTGAAATGACAGTCACCCGATCGTCGCAAGAAGCGCGATCAGGTACGTATAAGGTGCTCTAGCGGGGGGTCGGGAGCCTGTCAACCCGGCACCGGGGGTGACAGGTTCCCTTTAAGGTGGACTTACTATCCATACCTGTACTTGTGCATGTATAATTATGGCTTGTTACAACATTGTTGTAGTGTAAAGGACATTTTATCAAGAAACGGTCCTGCGGACAATAATCGGCCTGTGTAAACATGACAGCGATCAGCTGACAGGGAATACGCTAGATCCTCAGCTAATAGAGCTTGCTTTAAAATTTATCATCATTGACCGCACATATTCCTTTGTAAACAGGGGATGTGAGGCCAGCAACGATATACATATATCCATGCTGTCAGTTTCCAGATACATACTTACCTAGTGTGCTGCTGTGATCCAGCATCCTGTTCCTCTGGCTCTCTCATCCAGCTGATGGATCTTCAGGCTACTGCCTCCCCCAGAATCATTGACAGCCTGAGGCGGTGGGGCCTGAAGATACCCTGGCTAGACGGGAAAGTCAAAGGAACAAAATGCTGGATCACAGCAGCAGCACACTAGGTATGTATGTACGGTTGTGTGATCTGGAAACTGACAGCACAGATACATGTACATCTGTGCTGTCAGTTTCCATGGCTGCACGAACCAATACAGGGATCGATTTGTTGTGCCGTGTTTGTGGCTGATAAATCTGTTCATCTTAAAGTAATTCAAAGTCCACTTACAAGTCACTTCAAGTGAATGAGGTGCAGGACCATCAGAAGTATTACTCACCAGATTTAGACACAGGAAGTAGAAGATCTGCCTGGAGTCATACTCCTCAAGAATCTGTTTCAGTGAATCCTTAATAAACCTCGGCATGGACGGGGTCGTGCTGTGCAGAGCATCTCCCATAAAGGTATACAGAGGTGTCCCTTCAGGTGAGTATCCTACAAGGGTGCCTTTCTGTCCTTTCCGTGAGGCTGACGCCAGGATATTTGCAGCTGTAGAACGGAGAAAACCATGAGAGCAAGTAGGTTTATATATCATACAATATATGTATAAAACATTTATTAAATACAACAGCTGGGATAAGAGCAAACTATGTATTTAGGCTCTAAGCTTCTTACACACAACAGAGCCTGAATAGTGGTACACACAGGCCATACAACTCTGTATAGAGTTCTATAGCCCTGTGTTCTGCTGTATCATATTCCCTAAGCTTGGACATTGTATGGAGCCCTGATACAACAATGTTAGTCTGTAAAGTTAAGCCATACAGTATGTATGTGTATGTGTATATATATATCACATATCCAGTTTATAGGTAGGGAATATATATATGATAGACTTGCAAGCAAAACCTATTCTGTTAGGCTGTCTACAGGCAAAGAGAACTTAGATGCCAATACACAAATGCATACTGTGTTTCTACAAACAGAGCACACTGCCACCTGGTGGTCAGTAATAATATACTAACGTCAAGAAGATTTTTTAAAGAACGACAACTTTTTCAGGTTTCCTCACCACTACGTTTTCATAAATCTATCGCAACCAGTTAGCAATTAGAATTAATACTTACATAACAAGAAGAAAATGGAGCTCACCACAACCCCTCCAGACAACACGTGTTCAGTACTCGGCTGGTGGGCCGGTTTATTCATCGCTCGGAGTTGGTCTGTTATAGGATGAGTCCAGAAATTCCCAAGTAGCAAAGCGCTCAGGACAATGACAAAGAACCCATAGCGGGCACATTTGGATATTTCCATTTTAACCGTGCAAACTGACTCTACATAGAAATCCAGAATCATGACGGAGAAAATAACAGTGACGAATGGCATAACCAGAGACCACCAAGACTCCACTTTACTCTGAAAAAGAAAGGGGAGACACAAAGTCAAGATTGGATAAGAAATCAAACTCAAAAACTATGGGTGATGACTTTCTGGGACAGTAGGTATATATGGGGAACATTCAGAATAAATATCAATGTCCTCTTTAATTTAAAGGTAAAAATTACCTTCTGAATAGCTGACCACCCGAACAAGGTCAATTCTTTAGGTGGAGAGCAGTGGAGAGCAGAGGCACACAGGAGATTACATTACAATGCTTTACTGTGCCGGGACTCCCACCAGACTAAGGGATCTGCTGTTTATACGATGTCACGACTCGGATAATGGACTGCAAGCTCAGCCAATCAGTCACTAGTGCGGGACACTGCTGCAGTCATTGATTGGCTGAGCTGGCAATCCGTCAGCTGAGTTAGGCATTCAAACCTCCCCCGACAACCCAACCCAGCTTTGTTATCGCTATGAGATCGCCGCCGCCGCTGATGCTGCCGGGCGCCACTCATCACTGCAGCCATCATCCCCCTCCGCTCCCCCCTCCTGCTTCTTCCGGGATCTGGCAACTTTACACTGACTGATAATATTTAAAAAAAACAGATGTAATCTAGATAGTTGTATAACACACGATCTAAGGGGTCTACAGATCTCGATTACCTCGGTAGTTGCAGTGAGTACAATGACCCATGGGCACAGTAATATAACAGAGACCAGGTGAGACAATGCTTGCAGACGCTTGGATCCACCAATATCTAAAGATAACTTTCTGGAAGCTGTATGGAAGCCAACACTGAAACATAAAGCCAACACAAGCAGCAGTACTCCTCCCTGAAAACAACAAGAAAACAGATA
This sequence comes from Dendropsophus ebraccatus, assembly GCF_027789765.1. Lineage (NCBI taxonomy): Eukaryota > Metazoa > Chordata > Amphibia > Anura > Hylidae > Dendropsophus > Dendropsophus ebraccatus. The sequence continues at coordinate 159,549,844 of NC_091456.1, read as the reverse complement.
CACTTCAATTAGTACATTTTCTGGTTATACAGCAAAAAAAAAGTCATATAGAAAATCTGCAGGTCACAACATGAAGTGTAGAAATAAAGGACATTCCAGAAATATACAGAATTTCACAACAGCTACATATAGGCAGATCTAGCTGACAAGACATCAGGCAGGATGGTGCAAGACTAAGCTCAGCGAGTATATTAAAAAGTTAAAGGGTTTTTCACTGTGACTAAAATTTCGATCATAGTGCCTGAACCACAAATCATAGGGCATGTCCCCAATGTCTTCTCCCCACCCACCAGCCTTTATTGATAAGATATTTCCATGTTTGGGTATAGGCACAGATCTATCAATCAAGGCCACAGGATAAGGTGGGGGCTATTGGGAATCATTTCATCCACATTTCATTGGAGATTTATTTTTATTCCTTACCTTGTGGTCAGCAACTCCTAGGAGGGAGAATGCCGTGTAGAGGAAGTGTGTGAGCGCGCTGTCATGATGACCTTCAGCTAACAGAATAGTGTTAAGGGTAAATTCACCAGCCTGCATGTAAATGAGGTCTAAAACACACACACACACACACACACACAGTAAGATAAAAGCAAAGAAGTCAGTAAAATATAAAACAGTCAGATTTTAACTTTACCTCATACAGTAAAGTCTAAGAAAAATATCACTCTATTCACACATTGTAATGTGTATACAAGGTGTGTACAGGCAGCTGATTTTCCATGGGTTTAATACAGCACAATGTTAGATTCTACTTTTGCTTTTATTTTTCTGTGTGTGAACACAGTGAAAGTGACGCCTAGATATTCTTTTTTTTTTATGGTTGCAATTTTTTGAATTTCATTATGAGTACAATATTCTGGGGCAGCCATCTTGCTGGGGCTCTTTATATGAGCATTTAGACATATGCTTTATGGACAATGGTCTGGAGGGCACCCCCTAACTTCAATGTAAGCGTTTCAGGGCATGCTTTGTCACCTATGCTGAGGTCATTCTACCAGGAGGGGGAGGTAGATCCTGTTTTATCTACACACAGGTGTTACCTTTCACTGTACATCTATATGTGACAAGGAGGAGACTGCAGGGCAGTGAATACAGAAAGGGAAGTCTCAGCTTAGTTTTAGGCCTAGTGGCCCCATTACTTTTTAGGATACTAAGTATGTGCATATTTTATGGTCTTATTTTTATTTCTTTGAGACTTTTTTCCTGACCTGACCGCACAGTCCTCATTACAAACATAGTCATCAAGATGTCACTGGGACATGTTTTCAGTGACAGAGCTGCCTTCTTGACACCATTACATTCAGCCCCTATGGTAAGAACAGACGTCACCCCCCCCCCCAACGCCATCACAAAAGGATACGGTGTTCAGCAATTTTGGCCATTAGGTCATCGTTGTCGAAGAGCAGTAAACATATAACAGCAACAATAAAAAATGCTGCACCCCGAGTCTGAGGGAAAAAAAAAAAACAAAAAACCACAGACAGAGACAGATGTTAATAAACTCTGGAATAACCTATGGGGAGTGCTGCAATGAACCGATCAAAAGACTAATGCTCAAGAAATCTTGCCTGTAATATACGCACCACTTTAATTCTGCATTGTTCCTGTAATGGGGGCTCCTGCGGTGTCTGGTTGTCATCATGTACAATGACGTCTCATCCCCAAACACAATGACAAGACGCAGCAGGGAACCTCGGCACCCGCGGTGCGAGAATGGTATGGAACTTAAATGGTGCGTATTAAGTAAATTACAGAAAAAGTGCGACTGTATACATATAGGAAGATCAGTGACGTGAAAGCAGCACTGCGGAGAACAATAGTAACAACAGCTTCCCTGCTCCCACTTACCTTTATTCCCTCAAAAATATCCCAGTTCCGATACTGCTCTTCTGCAGTCTCAGACTTACATAGAGAAAGACTTACATACTACATACTGCCCATGTTACTCACTTCACTCCAGACAGCAACAGGACCGGAACTGGAGTATTATAGGGGAATTTTATCCAGGGTATTCCTTTAAGGTAGGGGGCATTAGTATTGACCTCTCCATCAATGTCACAGAGGGTAGGTGGGGGTGTGGATTATAGCGTCAGAGAAGAGGACACATTGGTCGGGAAGCCCCGCCTCAGTGACACTTTCCTCCAATAAATAAACAATGTACAGGTAAAGAAATGTACAGGTAAAGGTAATTTAGCAAAGCGCAAACGAAGCTCTAACTATAAAAAAGGGGGGTGATGGAATCACTTTAAAGAGACTGTCAGGGGGTTTATTCTGTCCTATCTATGAGTAGAATAAATTAGTGACAGAGAAGCTGAACGAAATGCTGTATCACTTCTATCTCCTCCTGAATAACATGGACAATAAGTAGTCCTCTCCATTACGTGCATGTGCTTAGTAATCCTCAATATTCATGAGCTCTGCCTGCCTGCCACTGATTGGCAGTTGTCTATCTATACTGTGTCGAGCGGGTTTCACCCCGGCAGTCTCTGGGCTTACAATTTGCTCCTTCTCACAATATTGCTCTCAACCATGAAGACCATTGGGGAGATTTATCAAACTTGGTGCAAAGTGAAACTGGCTCAGTTGCCCCTAGCAACCAATCAGATTCCATTTTCCAAAGTGTCTGTGAGGAATAAGAGGTGGAATCTGATTGGTTGCTAGGGGCAACTGAGCCAGTTTCACTTTACACTATGTTTGATAAATCTCCCCCATGTGTCCATTGGCCCTGGCTGGGCTTGCATACATCTGTATTCCTTTTTCCTGCTGTCAGGTAAATGCCAACCTATGGACACATTTGATATGGGTGCTAGAAGCTTTCCTAGTGCAAACAGCCAACAGAACTACAGTGTGAAAGCATTGCAATTCCTATATGTAAAAGGATTCTCATTACAAGTATATATATTGGGAAATCTCTATCCAAATTACTGAGGTATCAGGACAGTAAAAGCTAGGCAGACGCTTTCACTTTATATACAAACATTGGAAAGCATAAAACATTATGGCCAGACAACAAAACATACCTTGGACGGTACTCCGCTGGAACCAGTGAACAGCACCGTAAGCAATGTTACAACTACAATATCACTATGCTCAAACAGCAGCAAAGTCCTAGATAAACAGAGAAAAAGACACTTTCTTAATGGGTGCAGAGAAATAGAACTAGGTCTATGACAGGTAAAAAAAATCATAAATAAAAATGAACATGTTATAATTAAAAGAATAATGTAAAACTAAACATAATGGTGGATGGTGGCAGCAAGCTCTTGAGCAGTAGCAGTGGTTCTGAAGCTTACCTCTGCTAAGAAAGAATGCAGATGTCACTACTGCCATGTCTGCCTATCACACCTGATACACAAATTTATACTACCGCTGCTGGTGGGTCAATTGATAGAATAAGATATACGTGGGGTTTTCTGAATCTCCATCATCAGATGATAACGGTAGAGATAGGGGTCTGGCGTAATGGATTTTTCGCTCCCCAACCCTTTTGTTCTCAGAGGGATAAGCTAGCGCCATAACAGTCTAGCCATGGCTTACCCCTCGCTATACAGAACACATGAACGTTTAGCCATGCTGAACGTTTGTGTGTATAGAGAGACCAGGAGAGAAAACTGCTGAAGGATAGAGTGGTCAGCAGTTATGGAAGATGTACATGGGTCACGTCTTTAGTACCAGGATTAATAATCACAAAAAAAATAATAAGTTTTAAGAAAATGCAATTACCTTAAAGGCCCACAAAGTGTAAGGCCAAAGAACCATAGGAGAGAGATAATACAGCCAACGAAAGCATGTTTCACAATACTGATCCACTGAAAAAGGACACAATAAACAAGGGTTAATAAAGTTAATATCTGTCCTTTTTTTTTGCATATTAGCCATGTTGAAAAGTAACATTATACTAAAGCTGACAGAACCCCCCCCCCCCTCTAAATGACAGGTCTGGCTATCAGTATAAAGTTTATGGGGGCCTCCAGAGTCTCTGCCAATATTGTTGGTGGAGACAAGGGTCAGATGAGATGGATTTTCACTGCCTGATCCCTTTTTTTCTTAGAGGGATAAGCCAACACCAACTCATGTGTATAGCGTGAAAGGGAAGGATACCTGTTAAAGGTGGGTACACAGATGGAAGTAGATTAATGATTGAACAGACAATGAAGAAACAATCACAGCCAAACAACTGCTGCTAATGAATGTCATAAGTCTGTGATGGAGCCTGGCAAGGGTGGGACCAGCCAACAATCCAATATATGGGGGCTTCTGTAAAAAGGACTTTCAACATGCCCAGTATTTTTGTTCAAAGGAAGGTAAGCTGCCACAAGGAGTTTGGCAGCATATTTATTCCTATTCAGAATACATGCATGTTCAGGCATCCTGAGTATGCATGTATATCCCCCTATGCATACCCACAGCAGAGGTAACCAGTGACCACATATCTCCCAGTATAGAAATAATACTGTAATGGAGTTGGGGCAAGCGGGGATCTTGGGGGATTGAGTGTTAACTGTGTGCTCAGCTGACCATACACCTTTATTTTGCTGACATTCATCCCTCCCAATTTCTCCATACACTGGTTTGCATCTTTCTAGAAGTAGAAATAAACACTTGAACAACTCACTTGGCGTCTTGTAACCGTCTTCCCAGAAGAAAATGGCTTTTGAAACAAAACCATAAAAATTGCACACCTGTACAAAGAAACAACAATTTATGTAGAAGGTTATAACAATGGAAAAACAACATTCATAGCATAAAAAAACGGAGCATTGTCCCGACATACACCGTCAGCTGGAAAGTCCCATAGCATGTAACCATCTAATGGTTAATTTAGCTGAGAACATAATCCGAAAAACAAACAATCACAGCAATACGCTGATCTCCCTGTAAAACAGGTTATGTAGTCACTGCATTTATTACATGATGCCTATGAAACATACAAAGCACTAAATGATCAAAGCCCACGTGGCCACAAGTCGTAGAGACACTTGGCAACAAAAAATGAAAGTGCAGAAAGATTATCTAGCGAATGACCAGAATACAATCCTACCCATCTCTGTAGAGCGTCACTAACAAACAGTTACAGCAGTTTCACGCGCATGCACGCACCTCCTCCGAGGAAGCGCGCACATTCGCGTGAAAGGGCTTTAACTTTTTGCTGCATGTGCCGGCCCCCCCACCTGCTCTCGCATGCTACATTTTAGCTTGTGTGTTTTATGAAATAAAGAAGGTTGCCCCCTGTTTCTTTTCTCTTCTTGAACTGTGATTAGATACATAACTGCATTAAGGGATAACAGCCCCCGTCATCAACCACCCATCTGCTTCTAGAACACCAAGTGTATCCCCTAAGTCCTCCAAGGACCAGAAAAAAACGGCAGTGCTGGTCTTTGTATCCATTATTGTGTATGTCACAAACTGCATTACAGTCACATATGTAAGGGTTCTATTACACTGAGCGATAATCTGCCAAATCAGTCCGATTCTGCAGATTATCGCTCCGTGTAATAACGACAACAATCAGCTGATGAAATGATCATTGGCTGATCGTTGCTACCGGGTATGCATCGCTACATGTAATGATGATGACTGTGTAGATTAAAAATTTTTTTTTAAAAAACTTATACATACCTGTCCATGCACCCTGGTGTGCTTTTCCCCTCTGCCTGTTGCCACCGTGGCCAGTGATTGGTGAGTCCGACTCTGAAGTTCTAACGGTGGCTGTGGGCAGCGGGCAGGCAGAAGATAGGAGAGCCCCGAGAGTGTGAACAGGTATGTATAACATTTATTTTACACTTAAAATGGCTGCATGCTTATCAGGCAGTGTAATAGGCTCACTTACATTAGTGATTGTGCTGTGCAATACAGCCTTTAGTCTTAGAAAACCTCTTGTATTACGGCTAGATGAAGCTCCCTGGCCTTCTTGCATTTGGCTGCCCCAACAAGTGCAGAATACATGGAGCTGGATGATATCACTAACAGCACTCAGCTCTATCTCTCCCAGCAAAAATGATCACAGACCGCTCCTATAGGGCAGAGTACACACTGCAGAGGAGGCTGCTGGGGCTCCAGGTAAAGTGAGGCAGCGGCTATAATAATATTTGTATACGATACAGTACCGTTTTTCTCTAAACATAAGTCTGCTGCCACTTCTGTCCGAGACAGGAACTGTCCAGAGCAGGATAGATTTACTATAGGGATTTGCTGCTGTCTGGACAGTTCCTGTCTCGACCAGAGGTGGCAGCAGAGAGCACTGAGTCAGACTAAAAAGAAAACACCATTTCCTGCAAGACATACAGCAGCTGATAAGTATGGGAAGACTTGATGTTTTTAAATAGAAGTAAATTACAAATCTGTATAACTTTCTGAAACTAGTTAACTGGAAAGGAAAAGATTTTAGCTTGATAACCTATTTAAGCCCATTCTAAAAACCCTGCAAAATCAGGCTCGGGTAAGCGTACCTCGGCTGGCTCCAACTCCTGGCTATAATCTCTCCAGGCCTGACTTGTATTTAGGATACAAAGAAGTACCAATGTCTATGTAACGCAAACCATGATGTACTATACATGACACGAAGGCTACTTACCCCAATTTTAATATAAAGATAAACTGTACAATATGGACTACTTTTAGGAGATCGTAGGACTCAAAGATACCGAGAGCCTTCAGGAACTTCGTAAAGCAGAGAAGAACAATGTATCTGGTCAGTCTGCAGAAAAGAAAGACATGAGCTGAAATGATGGTGATAACAGGAATGACCCCTGACCTGCTGGTACTAGGAGAGGCATCTGTCTGTCATGAGTCCTAGTACCCGAGGCTTAGGCCCTGTCCACATGACAACTGTCTCTTCTACATTTACAGCTTCTCTGTGGCATCTGATCCGGCCTCTGCTCACTGCATACATTGGGATTCTGGCATAAATATTAATGAAGTACCATTAACATGGTGTGAACAGGCTGTGTGCCCATCACACTACCGAGTCACATAATACACATAGGGGTCCATGTGAAGAACAGGAGTCCTCCCTATAGAAATCATTAGAGGTCCTGGTGGTTAGACCTCATCAATCTGACATCATCAACTATGATACTAGAGCATTAAAGGGGTTATCCAGTGAAAATATTTTTTTTTGTCATATCAACTGGTGTCGGAAAGTTATATAGATTTGTAATTTACTTCTATTTAAAAATCTCATGTCTTTTCATACTTATTAGCTGCTGTATGTCCTGCAGGAAATGTTGTTTTATTTTCAGTCTGACACAGTGCTCTCTGCTGACATCACTGGCCGAGACAGGAACTGTCCAGAGCAGGAGAGGTTTTCTATGGGGATTCATAGAAAACCGAGACAAAGTTCCTGTCTCGGCCAGAGATGTCAGCAGAGAGCACTATGTCAGAATGAAAATAAAACATTTCCTGCAGTACATACAGCAGATAATAAGTATGGAAAGACCTGAGATTTTTAAATAGAAGTAAATTACAAATCTATATAACTTTCTGACGCCGGTTGAAATTAAAAAAAAAAGATTTTCGCTGGACAACCCCTTTAAAAAGATATTCCAGGACTTATCTATCTATCCTCACACAGCACCTCACCCATCAGCTGCTTGGGGACCTGTGGCGCACCTGCGTATACACAGAACAGAAGCAGACAGCGCCATACATTGTGTAGTGGTCGCGGTGGGTTACTGCAGCTTTTACACTTCAGCCAACACCTGTATAATGGCAACTTGCACAAGTGTATTGGCTTTTATGCGATTTGTGGTTGTGCAACAAGCCGCTGTGTAGCCCTAGCCTAAAAGTAGTGATCCCCAATCTGTGGCTCTCTAGCTGTTGCAAAACTACAACTCCCATCATGCTATAACAGCCACAGTTTGGAGAACACTCATTTAAGGGCATGTACATAAACATATGGATTTGTTGTAGAAAATTCTGCAGCTGCTCCATCCATCTGAATCGGGAGTGTAGATATCTATGTGCAGACTGCACATTCATCCCCATTATGATGTATGGAGCCGACAAATTTTGCTAAGTATGAATAAGACCTTAAAAGTGTCACTGTCTTTTTTTTTTTTGCAGAAATCAATAGTACAGGCGCTTTTAAGAACGTTTGTAATTGGGTTTATTAGCCGGAAAAAATGCATTTTTATCATTAAAAAGCAGTTTGAAGGTCTCCCCCTGCCTGTCATTGTTCTCTATGGAGAGGGGAGGGGTGGAGGGAGATGAGGCACCAAAACAGGGCAACAAAGAGTTAATTTACAGCTACATCACCAGGCTATCTCCTCTGACAGTCAGCACTGACCTCTGAACAGAGGCTTTCACACAGGTCCTGCTGTGTAATCCTTTGTTCTCTGCTGGCGTCTAATCTCCCTCCATAGGTTAGACAGGGCTCGACTGATGTAAACCAGTCAAGATTTCCTGATAATGAGCAGTGAATGAGAGAGGAGTTGTAGTTTGCAACAGCTAGGGGGCCCAGGATAGAGACCAGAGGCAATCATGAGATCTCCATTAGAGCACAGGTGCAATGTTATTCCCAGACGTGCCTGACAGCTGCTGGAGGCCACCCATCCCCCCTCCCTTACCTGGACTCCGGGGCATCCACGGGCCCCAGCCTGCCGGTGCTCATCACATTGCTGCTGTACTTCTCGTCCATGTCTGCGGCTCCCTTATAACCTCATGTAGACGCTTCTGGGACGTGGCTCAGCACCCACAGCGGTCTACAGCCCGGCACACCCGCACAGGGCACCGCGGAACGGCGAGTACATGAAGGGAACCAAGTGACAGCTGCAGGCCGGACACATATTCCGGATACACAGCCTCCAGCACTGCCAGCTAGCCGGCCTGTGCTGCTGATGGAAGCAGGAAGCGTCACTTGTCACGTGATAGCTTCAGGTACGGGAGGCGACAGGGAAAAAACTTCCTCACAGGAAGCGTTTCCGACCGACTGATAAGTACAGGGAGGCGGTGAGGACAAACTTCCTCGTTCTGTCTATGTTTTTTTGAGCTGAGATCCGTGCCATGCCTGTTTATAATTTACTTTCCATTTAGATTTTTATGGTAAATGTCACATCACATAGTCAAATAGTGAGATTCTGTGTGTTGCATCATTTTACGTTCTCTCTGCTGCCACCAGTGTTCGTTTAGGGAACTGCAGGGCTGTCTCTCCAGTAATACCACACGCAACCTGAGGACAGGGATGGAGCTGTTTTTGCAAAAAATAAAGAAGCTGTGTTTTTTTCTGATCTTGGATAATCTCTTTAACCCTTTGAGGGCCAAGCCCAAAATGACCTTTTTTTGCGCTTTCGTTTTCTCCTCCTCCCCTTTCAGTTTTCTATTTACAGGCACAGGTGTACTATGTAATGGCATCTTTTTTGATTCTACCATAACATGTATGATGGAACCCCAAAATTATTATTTATGAAAATATAAATTGGTGAAATTGAAAAAAAGAATGCAATATGGTAACTTTTGGGGGGTTCCTGTGTCTACATAATGCACTATACGGTAAAAGCGACATTATACTATTATTCTATAGGACAGTCCGAACACAACCATATGCAGGTTTACACAGATTTTAAATTTTAAATTTTTTTTTATGAAATCCTTTTTTTTTTTTTGCAATTAATTATTAATAAATCTGCCCTTTTGTGACTCCTAAAACTGTTTAAGTTTTACACCTACGGGGCTGTATGGGGTGTCATTTTTTGCGCCATGATCTCTAGTTTTTATTAATACCATATTTGTGTAGATCGGACGTTTTGATCACTTTTTATTATTTTTTTTTACATATATATATAATGTAACAAAAAAATCAGTAATTCTGCCACTTTTTTCTCTCTTTTCGTTTATGCCGTTCACAGAGCACTGGGGTCACTGGGCCAAATTGCAGATTAAAATAATGGCGCAGACAGCGGAAACCAGGCAGCGATTTGAAAAAATAGATGCATCACTTGGATGTACGTGTCGGCACGTATACATTTTTTTTTAACTAAGCAAAGTGGTGCATTCACTTAAAATAATAAACTGCAATACCAATGTATAAGACTGACAAGCATTTGCTAGGCCTTCCTATAGCACAAGGTGCATACAAATATGGCCAATCCAGGTCACTGCAGTCGGGGGTCAGCTATATGGTACTGCAGTCACAGCCTCAATAGTTGTCTTGGGTACTGTTTAAGGCTATGTTCACACAACGTATGTCTATTAGACAACGCAATCTATTAGATAAATGGAATCCCAGCCGGAGCGTATACACATAGTAAAGAAAAGCTGACATGTCAGTTTTCTGTGGCTGCTATTCATTGAAAAGCGGCCGCAGAGAAGCTGTCAGTTCACACAATGGAGCAGTGAATTCGGATGCGGGCGTACACAGGTATGTCCACATCCGAATTCGCCAGAAGTGAAGATGATACCGGCCGGGATGATCTTCAGTAACCCGTTTTGCTGAGCACTTGCAATTAAATGTTAAAGGTTATGACTGCACTTGATGGGGTTGTGGTCAGTCAGAGGGGAGGCCATATCAAAAGTTTGCTATGGGGCCCAGCTATATCTAGTTATGTTTGCCCTGTGATATCAATCTGTTTGGCTGATAATCGCCCAGTGTATTAGAGCCCTATGACTTTTACCACTAAAGTGCCCACTCTGATTGTTCAGATCTTCCAGATCTTCATGGCGCAGATCCAGACTGTCTGCAGCATTGTATGTTGAGTATGATATGAAGTTATAATGATCCAGGAAGGCTTACTGTAACATGAAGCCGTTCTGTCCATTCTTTACATTGCACTATTCTCGATACAGATTGCCAAATTTCCCTAGATATGAAAATAATAATATTGTATTTGCAGCCACCACTAGAGGGAGCTCACTGCATAGGGATTTAGTCACACTCTGCTGCACTTAGTAGTATATCCATTATACAGTGAGCTCCTCTATTATTAGCAGCAGAAAGTTTTATTATATTGTCTTATTATATCTCTTTTTACCTACTGGATTAATTTAATATCCTGGGAGAGTTAGGTTTATTATATACCATACTTATTGAATTATCTGTTATTGTTCTGTAATGATCTATATGAGAAGATTTCCGATTAGTCGTGGACACACAACCCTTTATGGCGACTCATGTCCTCGGGATTATACACAGCATGCGACACCCTGGTGTAGGAGGACGTACTGTGAGAGTATCTGCTCCTATTGGCCTCTTACTAATGTACTTATCGGATGGACGCGTCTCCTGACAGTGGTCTCTCTTCGGCTCTGACCTAATTTCCAGTCAAGGATAGACAATGATTGTGAGAAGGTCATTGACCTTTATGGTGAGCAGATGTCATCTTATTTCTCAGTGGAGAAAGCTAAGCAGACTATACTTACAACCTGTCATTAGAAAAGGCACCACGATGTCCGACACAAATGTGTTTTCCGTGCGATAGGCATCAATTACCTAGAGGAGCAGAATTTCTTCTCCAAGGTTCATGCATCTCTGTCTGAAAATATTACAGAGCAGGGGCTCCGACCATCTGGGTTAGGTGTGCGTCATAGGACGAGAGGTGATGGGGAAGGGGGGTGTATGTGTTCATTGTGCAACAGGCACATAAATCCTGACCATAACCACATCCTCTGAATACATGGTTATATATGGTAAGTTTAAGCGTAGTACAGAGATGAGCATATATGGAACCTGACCCAAGCTTAGATATGTCTACAAAAGGTTTACGGTAGATCCTGGCTTAGAACATAGATACGGTACCAGAACCAAGATTTGCTCGTAGATAGAAACTGGAGCCAAGCTAAGAACCAATGATAGGACATGAATATAGTACTGACCCACAACATATCCTTAAAAAACGTATTAAATAACGCCCCATTGTCTGCAATGTTTGGAAGCCCCTAGAGAATGAATGGAGCAATCAATCTATTAATTTAGTGACTTTTGAGCAGTAGAGGTCCCAGTGGTGAAACCATCCCCCTCACCATCAGCTTGTTATGCCCTATCCTGTAGACAGGGGATAAGGCTGGGTTCACACTGGATTTTTACAATCTGTTTAACATGTCCATTTTATGAAAAAAAGCTGACATTGACTTTCAACAAAAAAAAAAAAAAAAGGTTCGCAATGGATACATTTTTTTTATCGCACATAAAAATGTGGTTGACTGTTTTTCTGTATGCTAAAAGTAACCATTTAGAAACAGATCCATTAAATAGACTACAAAGACACAATATGAACCCAGCCTAACTACTGATGTGAATACCTCTATACCTCTTAAAAGGGGAACTATCAGCAGGTTAGACGAATCTGTCCCTATTGTGCAGGAGACGCCAAGGATGAAGGTATGTCTCTTACCTTCCTCCTTGGCGCTGTTCCCATGCACTTAGTCGTTTACTCCTTGGTCCGGTAAGACCTTTGAGAGCACTGCCCCCCCCCAGCAATGATCCGGCCTGCTATATTGATAACCATAAGAAGGGGCTGGCCTGCTGGGGGTGGATCAATGCTATGGGGCCAGGGCAGTGCGCCTAATGGCGCTCCAGTGCTCGAACAGGTTTTACAGGACCATGAAATGAACTACCTAAGTTCATGGGAACAGGGCCGAGGATGAAGTTTAGAGATGTACCTTCATCCTCAGCACCTCCGGCGCAATAAGGTGAAATCTGCAGGTTACATTTGTCTAACCTGCTTATAGTTCCCCTTTAAATAAGTGTTATGTAATACCACATTGTTCCTGCAGGGGTCCTCATAGATTGTCCAGATGAAATGTGTGCTACAATGCAGACTAAACCATAGTTTGCAGCAGAAAATATTCCTTGCTGACTTTGACTCCCCTATTGAAATCTATGTGGAAAATCCTCCATAATCTGCAGATATTCTAATACTAAAACTGATAAGGCCTGGAGCTGAATTCTGCACCACAGCTCAATTTGGTGCTGTTTTTTTTTCAGATATTTTATGCAATATGTGGACAGATTTTCTAAAACTCCCAGTTACATTACTACTACTGTAATAGGTTGCAGATTTTCTGCATGCAAATCCATGGTGCACAATCCGCAGCATTCTTACCCTGTGTGAACATAGCCTATTGTAGTCTATGTACTAATGCACATGACGGGGATTCCATAATCTGTGCAATCCATGCAAAAAATAGGACCTGCTTCTTTATGGACTATTTTTGTGGGTGATGGTCTGTGATAGTGGGTGACCCAATGGACACCGTGGACTCCATGTACCATTCATGCATTTTGTTAACCAGCGTTTTACTTATCCATAAAAGCAACCTTGATGTGTGCAGGTGGCCTTACACTAAGATACCGTATGTTACATGGGGTGATACATCAATAACTAAAGGGGGGATCCCACAATCAAAAGCTCGATCTATAGCATAGGTTTGCATTTTCTTACTGTAGATTTACCTACCACATCTGCTGGAGATTTGTTCCAAGCATCTACTACTCTTTTAGTAAAGTAATATTCTCTCCTGTTGCTTCTGACCTTTTACCCAACTAACCTTAGATTATGTCCCTTTGTTCTTGTATTCATTTTCTTATTAAAAACACTTCCTTCCCGAATCTTATTTAGTCCTTTAACATATTTAAAGTTTTTGTTCCCCCTTTGTCACGATAGGCAGGTGAAGACAAGACACTAGACAGTGGGCCCTAAATCTGACCCCACCCACTGTCACCTGCCTACTTGCCTCGGTCGACCCTAGGCGGTCGCGGGCAACCACGAAGACAATCCCTATGCTGTATACGTGCAGAACATAAAACGCAGACAAACAGACAAACACAATGCGGAGAGTAAACTAGCCGAGTCAGAAACCAAACGAGCAACGCAGTACAAAATCAGAACCGAGCGGAGAGTCAGAGGACAGGCAAAAAGGTCAGAATCCAGGCAATACCAATGGGAAAGGAAAGGGCAGGATACAAGGGACTGGGGAGCTGGGATCAGAAACAACTAATAGCCAGCGATTAGAGGCTGGCACTGATAACACTTTATACTGGATCAGGAGCCCGGACCAAAGGCTGATTGGTCCGGTCTCCTGAATCCAGACACATAGCAGCTGATGCGCTGCAGGCTGAGTGGCAGAGAGATCCGTCACTCAGCCTGAGCTCAACAGCACTCAGCTGCTCGGCCGGGCGACGTACACTAACGCGAGACCCGCGGCTCCCCTGGTTACTAGGGACGCCGTCGGGTCTCCGTGACGTCACCCGGCCCGGCCGAGGAGGGCGGCGCTGCGCTCCAGCCGGAGCAGACGACGCTGGAGCGCGGTCAGGTAAGTTCCTGACACCCTTTCTCTTTATTTCATGTTCCCCCTTTCTCTTCTGTCCTCCAGACTAAACAGATTATCATCCTTAAGGGTCTGTTCACACGTACAGACTCGCAGCTAAAATCTCGCTGCGAGTTCTGCAGCGAGATTAGCTGCGAGTCAAGGTCCTGGCAGGTCCCAGTACTACATACTGCGAGTATGTAATGCAGCCGCCCCCTTAACCCTTTCTGCTCCCGCCCGGCTCCCGCTCCGCTGTCTGTATATACATTACCTCCCCTTGCTGCACGGGATCCCGGCGTCCTGCTCTCCTGCCCAGCCAATCAGTGTGTTGCCCAGCCGCAGCCACTGATTGGCTGAGCTGGAGAGCAGGACGCTGGGGCCCATGCAGGAGAGAGGTAATGTATATACAGACAGCATGGATGCCGAGCAGGAGCAGAAGGGGTTAAGGGGTGGCTGCATTACATACTCTCAGTGGTCTTTCAGACCGCTGCGAGTATCTAGTACTGGGACCTGCCAGGACTTTGACTCGTAAGCTGATCTCACTGCAAAACTCGCAGCAAGATTTCAGCTGTGAGTCTGTACGTGTGAACAGACCCTAAAGGGGAACTCAGGCAATTTATTTTTATCAACTGGTATCAGAAAGTAATTTACTTCTATTTAAAAATCTCAAGTCTTCCTGTACTTATCAACTGCTGTATGTCCTGCAGGAAGTGGTGTGTTCTTTCCAGTCTGACGCAGTGCTCTCTGCTTCCCCCTCTGTCCATGTCAGGAACTGTGCAGAGCAGTAGCAAATCCCCATAGAAAACCTCTCCTGCTCTGACCTGTCTCAGACAGAGGTGGCAGCACAGAGCAATGTGTCAGACTGGAACAGCGGGCGCGGACTCTGGGTCCGCTTAATTTATCATTTTTCACACTGGTGCGCACGGGATTTATGGATTTATGTAGATGCAGCCTCTACATAAATCAGTGGACGGTTGGCGATGCAGGGACATTTTTAAGCCTGGTGCAGAAAGCGCCGGACTTAATAAATGTCCTCCATAGTATACACTCCGGCCAGAATCCCTAGCAGTGCCGCAAAAAACTGACATGTCAGTTTTCTGCGGCGGCTATTCACTGAATAGTGGCCGCAGAAAACCTGTCAGTTTACACAATGGAGCGTGTGTGCGTGTGAACTGACAAGTTTTCTGTCAGTTGTGTGCAGTGGGGAATCAGGATGTGGGCGGGCGTGGATGCGCTCCTCAAGAGTGAAGATCATTCGCCGGGATGATCTTCTGTGACACCAGCTGCTCTGTGACCCGGTCGGGTCACGGAATGGCCGGTGTCTTCAACATAGCGAAAAACTAATTTTTTTGTCAGTAAAACATCCCCTCTGTAATACTTTTGTCTTTTGGACACAAACACATTTAACATCAGCTATAAAGATACCGTGGTGCCATCTATATCCATGTAACAACAATGCTGCGGTGTACGTGTGACACCTTTCCGTGTTTACCCTGTCTTTTATATCCCTGTTTTTCGCTCTTATAATGTGTATGGATTTCTTTGCACCAATATTTTGGATTTGATAAGACAATGTAGCAATCTTTTCCTGGCTGCTGTTTAGATGACAGTCCTTCTTCTTATTATGGTGACATGTTTTCCTGCTGTGATGATGTGTTACATTTTATAGGACATTCTCCTGCTCGGAGCACTAAAAGATACCTGGTAACTGATGATAAGAGCGAGAGCAGACGGAGCAACAACCAATAGAAAAAGTGGCATATGACATCATGCTGTCGCCTTCCCATTGGTTCAGGGTCTTAACACTGAGATACATTCAGCCAGCAACAGTCTTATGAATTCCCCACGCAACATCTGAGCCTGGCGAGCTCTGTACCAGGGTGGCATTGCTAGAGGTGACTGTTCTGCTTCTTGGAGGCTAGCAACAGCGGGATAACAAAGACCTACATACATTATAAATCACGTGCTGCCCATATCCACTTACTATGCATGCTTTGTGATCACCATGCATCTCCTTATAGACGGAGCCATTCATTTAACCCATTGATGATCATGTCTATTACTTATATTTTAGCATTTTTCTAATCTGCATAGGATAGTTTATGTCTAAATGGAGCCAGGTGACAGGTCTGATCGTTGCATTTAGTATCAAAATAGAACTCTGTAAGGCGGATACACATTTAATTCATTTCTATAAAAAAAAATATTCGAGTATCCTTTATCAATGATGCAAGAATTTACATAGAAAGAAAGTCTTAACCTGAATCTGCAGTCTACATGTATATATGGCCTTTGTTTGTCTCGTCTTTAGAGAAATCTTCATGTATATGCTTATACCGATGGTAAAATTATAGGTCTTCGCATTCTAGTTATACAAGAACAAAGGATCTTGCTTTCTAGTGTGTCTTTTGTTCTCAGTCATTATTATAGATTCAGTTCGCTGTTCTGCCACTAGATGGCAGTGTTTCCTATTAGAAGAGCCTCACAAAGTTCTCTTTTCTTCAATGTTCTGTATAATATAGTTTGAGCATATAGGGTAGCCATATATCCACCCTTGTGTATGTTTATGCGCTGCATTGTAATAATGAAATGGGTTGGTTCCTTTGTTATGCAAACTCCTGATACACGATATCCATACATTTATAAGATACATCTGTATGTGTCTGTAATGGCGTATCATAGGGGCTGACAACTTACATTACTGCAGACACCTCCTATCCACCAAACAAAGCCAATCTAAATCTTATAAGACTGGTATTGGTGTCAAATGTTAACATTTAATGGTTAATGTGGCTCCTTAGCATTACTCAAAGTTGAATGTGGATCACAGAGTGTAAAAAGTAGTGGACCACTGCATTACATATTATGTATAATGTAAGATATATGTATATTATATGTACATGTATATAGTTACATATTGTGGTGGTATCCATTATAATGAACCTAACTGGGTGTATGAAGAAACCCCACCTGAAATAGAATGACCTAGTGATCTGGATTCTTGAGAGCTGTGGAGCTGTACCAGTGTGTTCATGTCAAGCTGTATACCTGTCTAATGCTTTCATCAGTGGATAGTATAATTGTATACTCTGTAACAGCATTCCCCAATCCGAGTCTCTCCAGCTGTTGCTAAACTACAACTCCTAACAGGGCATGTTAGGTGTACTATGATTTCAGGGCATGATAGGTGTATTATGATATCAGGGCGTGATAGGTGTATTATGCTGCTTTTAATCCAAGATCTGTCCTGGGGTCCGTGCGGCAGGTGATGCAGTTATTGTCCTAAAAAAACTACTTTTAAACCTGCAGCTCTGTGTAAAATTGGCGTGGCCTAGAGTGTCTGTGCCCTAGGCCTGCACCACCTCTCTGTCCCCCCTCCCCGCCCTCCTCATAATTAGTAACGCCCCAGGCAGGATTTCTCCGGTTCATCACTTGTCTAAACACTGCACAGGTGCCTTAATGATTCAGCACATGTGCAGCATTCAGACAAGTGATGAATAGGAGAAATCCTCCTTGCGGCGTTCCTAATAATAAGGAGGGTGGGTAGGGGAAGGGAGAGGCGGTGCAGGCCTAGGTCAGTCACCCATGATCATAAAGTGATTCCAGAGGGTAGTGATATGCAGTCACTTCATGTTATGGGAATATATCTTGAAATGCATTTGTAGGGTTAATAAAACAATACAACTTTCCAATATATGTAGCTTTTTTGTTCCAGAGGCTGAAAAGCTGTTTTCCTTGCTGCTAAAAGAAGAGAGTGATCTGAGACACACACACACACACACACACACATTGCTACCACTGCTCTGACTATCATTCCAGGCAGGAGAAGACAGTATGGGGTCAGGAAGTCTCCTGCCAAGAAGGTCACTTCAGGAGCCGCAGACATCCACAGTGCATTCTTCTACAGTAGGCCAATGTAAGGTTTGCTGCCTTGTATCCCTACTTAGAAATAGCAGATAACAGATGTCCAGTGTATGTGTGTGTGTCAGACACATGCTGGCCTTGGAAGTCAATTCCTTCTTTAATGGAAGTGTTCTCAGTTACACAGCGGCACAGATATGTGGTTGCTTAGGGTGAAAAGAGACACTTGACCATGAAGGTTAGGCCCAGCAGTCTGACCCAGAGGGTGACACCACTCACTAGACACCTGTACTCAGTTTGTCTGTGTGGGCGGGAAAAGATTTCTTCCTGACCCCACTCAGCAGACCCTGACCCCAGGGTCAATAGGACGTCATCCATCACTGCATCACTTAAGACTCCCAGTGCCATTAGTTATCTATGCTGCCTGCAATATAGAATGGAATTTTTTATGGTAATAGTAGAATTAGATCATATCCGAGGCTAAAAGGGAGGACGACTTAGGGAAAGGTTTCCATCCTTTGCTTGGATAGGATCTCCTCCCGCTTTTCATACAAAGCATACAGCTCTTGTGTTCTATACCTCCCTTTAGATGGCTTATATTTACTTATGTGCAGTTATGCGTGTAAGTGTGGGATTTGCGATCTGCATGGTAGTACCAGAAAACTTTACATGTCTGTACGATGGGTCTATAGGCTTTCTTTGTGTGCTGCCAAAGGGGAGGTTTGGGCTGGGGGCATATGCCGGCCGGTCCCCCCAGTACTCTAAGGGCTGCGGCAGCGGGACGACTGCAAGACCGTTTCTACGTATTACTGTGCAAGACGTACAGCACATTGCCGCCCCCCCCCCGAAAGAGAGGGCATATGACCAACAGTACCAGCAGACACAACTCCATCCTTCCTCCTGCACACATCGCCGACACCACCCCCAGAGATACATGCTAAATTTCGTGGCTGCTTGGCCTAAGCCTGACCACACATGCTGTATATTTACGGTGATAGGATGTTGCCTGCACCCCGTCTACAATGCGTGGAACATCGGCGCAGATGTCCACATCGATGTCAGAGCACAGACAGTGGCTCTCTGCCAGCTCCCCGTCACACGTGAGCAACGTAGTGACGTTTTTCGCAAAACAGGAAGACGAACGACGAGGCTTGCTAGTGGACTGCTTCAGGACTGTTTTTTGTTTTGTTTGTTTTTTTAATGACAGAAGGGGAATGCCATCGTCTGTGCAATGCCTCAAGATTTGAGATTTTTAAATAAAGTAAATTATAAATCTCTATAACTTTCTGTCACTAGTTGATTTGAACAAAAACATTTTTCACTGGAGTACCTCTCTAATGTCGTAGAGGTTATCCAGGATTCAAAAAGCAGTTACTTTCTTCCAAAAAGAGCGTTGTGGTTGTGTCTGTTATTATAATTAAGCTTTATTCTCAAAGAGAAGAGTTGTGCTGTTTTTGGAAAAAAAAACTGCCAAGTTTTTTCTAACCCCTTTAAAGGGAATCTTTCAGCTCCATACCAGGTACAGAGCTGCAGATTTCAGCAGACAGGTTTGAAAGATATAGGTGACACAGAAGATATAAGTGTCACAGCGACAGCCACAGAGCCATCCTGAATGTCAATCAATCCGCAACATTATCTGACAGATTTTTTTAAGCCAAAGCCAGGAATGGATTTGAAAAGAGGGAATATCTCAGTCTTTCCTTTATTACCCGTTCTCTGTTATAGTCCATTCCTGGTTTTGGCTCAGATAATCAGATAATCTGTTGGTGTAATAGGGCCCTAAATGAGGGCCCAAAAATCCTGGGCCGGCAGGCTGTGGGGGGAACATAACAAAAAAAAATCTATCTTACCCATCCCTGTGCCCCCGCAGCACTGCATCACCAACTTACTCATAGCTGCTGGTATCCTGATCCTCCCGTTCCGTCACTGTCATGTCCTATTGTGAAGTACCAGTTCAGCGAGTGACTGCTGCAGTGTCCTGCTCCAGTACGAGACATTGCAGAACCAGAAGCTGCAAGAGGCCAGTCTGTGATCACTCACGCTGCAGGTGCACGGGGACAGGTAAGTATAGATTCTTTATTATGTTCTTCACACCCCTGACAGCTCAGGATTTTTAGGTTGAAACAGTTTTCTCCTATAAGTACATGTGAACATACTCTGGCGATTGGCCGCCACTTGTGGGCCACTGCTGTGTGCTTGCCCCCCAGGCTAATATTTACCAGCTAGCCCCTGTGCCGCCATGTGCTGTCACAACCCCTCATTAATATGGGGCACTCAACAATTTTTCTCTCTTCGCCCTATGACGGCACCCCTGGAGGTCCACCTCCTACTCCCATAGGACAGGAAACAGGATACAGGAAATCCCTGGATCATATAAAGAAGTAAACTCCCCTCCCTCGTCAGTTTCTGTTTCCTGTCCCCATGGGAGCAGGAGCTGGAAGGGCTTCTTCACCTTCCCTTCCCTGGATGAAGAAGATGACTGGGGGTTACCGGGTAATAACTTACCGGCTTCCCGGCGGCGTCAGGCTCCGAGTGGGGAGCAGCCTCCAAGTCTGGCTTCCTCCCCCGACACCTCCAGAAGATGGGTCCCCGGAGCTCCCCTGGCCCTCCTCGGTGTGGTCCGGTGCCCCGATCCGCGGCGCTGCGTTCGCGCGCCCTGCGGCATGGGTACTGGATTGGGCTGGAGAGGGGGTTGCTCTGCTGGCCGTGTTCGGCAACTTCCGGGGCCTTCGGCCTGCTCAGGTGGAGCGCCGGGAGGGTGACGTCGTTTCAGCGCGCGGCGAAGGGGGCGGAACCAGCCGGTCACGTGACTTTCGGCGCCAGATTCAAAAGGGGTGCCGAGAAGGACGCCAGGTGAGTGCTCAGTGTCTGTGTACTCTAGCAGTATCTTTTTACTGCTGCCTGGCGTTTTTTCTACTGCTTCTGAACAAACGGCTGCAGAGAGTTTTACACCTCCAAGAACTCGATTGATCGCTATGGAGGCTGAAAGCGCTGAACTATCAGAATCTACTCCAGCTATGATTCAAGCCCCAGTGGTATGGAGTGGGTAAGAGGGGATTTTCCCCAACAGAATTTTCTTTCTTTTTTGTCTAATACATCGCCATGTTTCTCATTTTAGGAGGGTCCTACTAAAAAGAGTCATGCTAAGAGCAGAGATTGCCCCGTTTGTAGGAAAAGATTAAGTAGTTCTTACACTAAGGTGCTTTGCGGTAGCTGTATGAATAGAGTCCTTGAGGAGCAGGGACCTTCTTTTATGCGTAACATGAAGAACATGATAAAGAAGGAAATTAG
Organism: Dendropsophus ebraccatus; assembly: GCF_027789765.1. Lineage (NCBI taxonomy): Eukaryota > Metazoa > Chordata > Amphibia > Anura > Hylidae > Dendropsophus > Dendropsophus ebraccatus. The sequence goes on along the minus strand of NC_091456.1, from coordinate 159,528,448 downwards.
GGTAAGTAGAATTTTTCTTTGTCTTTTCAAAAAAAAAAAAAAAGGGAAACTTCTTTTGTACATTTATTTTTGGTTTCAGGCCTCCATGCCCTCTCAGACTCCAGCCACTGCCACAGCTTCTCCTCCAGAACTTGCACCAGCACCTGTCGCTCAGTTACCTTTGGCTACCCCGGTACCCCCTATTATTGAGGTGGAGCAGTCTGTTCACAGTCAGCCTCCATCTTCCTTGGGGGATGATGAGGACCTATCGCTGGGTATAGATGAACCAGAAGCAGGCCCATCTAATGTAGAAAGTCTGGAGGAAGAAGTGGCTACACCATCACCTTCTGCTGACTATATAGAATCATTGATCAGAGAAGTAAGGGAGACTATGGGCATAGAAGAGGTTCCGGAAGCCAATACTATACAAGACCGTATGTTTGGAGGGCTGGCGCCTAAGAAACGCTTGGTCTTTCCTATTCATCAGAACATTAAGGCCTTGATTAAACACGAATGGTCCAACCCGGATGGGAAATTTTTTGTTCCGGCTGCTTTCAAAAGGAAGTACCCCTTTGACCATGAGGAATCAAACTCCTGGGGCTTTGCTCCAAAGATAAATCCTCCAGTAGCCAAGATTACTAAACTTAATGCGCTACCTTTTGAGGACGGTGCAACTCTTAAAGACCCTATGGACAGACGTGCAGAGATTTATTTAAAGAAAGACTGGGAAGCTTCCACTGCCATGTTTAAACCTCTAGTGGCAGCAACTTCAGTCTCTAGATCATTAGGGGTATGGATGTCTGAGCTTAAAGATATGATTAGTAAAGGGACACCCGCTGAGGAGCTCCTCAAACCCTTTGAGACCCTAGAAAATGCTGTCTCATTTATATCTGATGCTTCAGCGGATGCTCTTAAACTCTCCGCTCGTTCAGCAGCACTTTCTAACTCTGCCCGCAGATCCATGTGGCTTAAAGAATGGAAGGGGGACGTCACCTCAAAATCTAAATTATGTGGAGTCCCTTGTGAAGGCAACCTGCTTTTCGGTCCAGCCTTAGATAACATTCTCGAGAAGGCTTCGGACAGAAAAAAGGGGTTCCCTCTGATCCCGCAGCAATCTAGCCGTCCTTTTAGGGGAAAAGGTAGGAACACACAGAAAGCCCCTAACATGAATTCTAATCCTAGTACAAATAGAAAGGAATGGAGGCCCACCAAAAAATCCAAGGGGTTCCTCTTTAAGGGTTCAGACAATACCAAAAAACCTGCACAATGACGCCAGGTCCCCGTGGGAGGTCGTCTTTCTCTTTTTTGGTCACAGTGGTGTGGTATTTCCAATAGTTCCTTTGTATTGGATACAATAAAACACGGTTTGAAGATTTCTTTTGTGTCCTCCCCAGGGGAAAGATTCGTCATTACGGATTTATCATCCGATCCCGTAGAGCAGGCAGCACTTTCTATGGAGGTGCAGTCTTTACTTGTGAAGAAGGTTTTGGTTCCCGTTCCGGAAGCGGAGTGTGGTAGGGGTTTTTACTCCACTCTGTTTTTGGTGAGGAAACCCAATGGTTCTTTCAGAACCATTATCAATCTTAAACCTCTTAACAGGGTTTTGTCTTACGAAAGGTTCAAGATGGAGTCAGTTTCTTCAGCCATTTTGAATCTCTCACAGGATTGTTTTATGGCCACCTTAGATTTAAGGGATGCATACTATCATGTCCCCATCCACCCAGACCATCAAAGATTCCTGAGGGTGGCAGTCAGACTTAATGGTTCAGTTTGTCATTTCCAATACCAGGCCTTACCTTTTGGCATTTCACAGGCACCTAGAGTTTTTACTAAGGTGATGTCAGAGGTTATGGCACATATTAGAGAAAAGGATATAATTATCATTCCTTATCTGGATGATTTTTTACTGGTCGGTGACTCAGTAATCTCACTTCAGAACCAGATCAAAACAGTAGAAGACATCCTGTCTAAATTAGGTTGGGAAATTAACGATGAAAAATCCAATAAGTTCCCCTCTCAATGTTGTCAGTTCCTGGGAATATGTCTGGATTCGAGAGCTAAGAAATTCTTTTTACCAGCTAACAAAATTTCCAATATTCTTTCCAGAACACAGGAGCTTTTAGAGAATCCCATTACTACAATTAGGAAAGCCATGTCGGTGTTGGGTCTATTTACTTCCTGCATTCCAGCAGTTCCCTGGGCACAGTACCACTCTAGGGTGTTACAATCACAGATTCTTGGTGAATGGGACGGTGCCTCTGAGTCTCTTGATTCTCTTTTCACTCTATCTCCACAGACACTCAGATCTCTCTCTTGGTGGAAGGAAAGGGAGCATCTATCCAAGGGACTTCCTTGGATTCTGGACAACGTTCTGACCATCACCACAGATGCCAGTCCCAGGGGGTGGGGAGCCCATTCAGACACTCAAGTATTCCAGGGCCTGTGGACCCCAGAAGAAGCCAGGGACCCACAAAACGTGAGAGAACTGAGAGCAATATTTTTCTCCTTGTCCCATGCTCTTCCGTTAATAAAAGACAGAAACGTAAGAATATTAACAGACAACAGATCGGCAGTGGCGTATATCAACCACCAGGGAGGCACAAGATCAGTACAACTTATGAGAGTTGCCCACTTCATGTTCAGACTAGTTCAGTCACATTGTCTGTCCCTCTCGGCACTACACCTGAAGGGGGTGGACAATGTGAAGGCAGATTTCCTAAGCAGACACTCTCTAAACCAGGGGGAGTGGGAGCTTTGCCAGGAGGTGTTTCTACAAATATGCAGACTGTGGGGATCACCAGAAATAGACCTCTTCGCATCTCGGACAAACAGGAAGACCCAAAAATTCTTCTCCCTATGTCCTGCAGACAAGCCCAGGGCTCTGGATGCACTAGCCCAGCCTTGGGACAGAGGCCTACTGTATGCATTCCCACCCATCAGGCTAATACCGAGAGTAGTCAGAAAGATCAGGCAGGACAGGGCCCACATAATTCTGATAGCGCCCTTTTGGCCAAGAAGGGTGTGGTTTACTTGGCTCAGGAAGATGTCTCTGACAGACCCATGGATTCTTCCGGACAGGGCAGATCTCCTCACCCAGGGCCCAGTATTTCACCCGCAAGTTCAAAGTCTTCACCTGACTGCATGGCTGTTGAAAGGCAATTGTTGATAGACAGAGGCCTTTCATCTGAAGTGATCACCACGTTGCTGGCCAGTAGAAAGAGAGTTACCTCTGCTATATACCTACGTACATGGATAGCATTTTGTAAATTTGTAAATAAACCTGTTAATGTCCTAGCTCCTCCTGACATTCCTTTGATCTTGCAATTCCTACAAGAAGGTCTGAACAAGCACCTCAGGCCTAGCACCATCAAGGTACAGATCTCCGCCCTCAGTGCACTCTATGACTATAAACTGGCTGAACATCAATGGATTAAAAGATTTGTAAAGGAAACCTCCAGATTGTGTCCCATGATCAGGTCTAGGGTTCCGCCTTGGGATCTGACTCTGGTCTTGAACGGCCTCACCACTAATCCCTTTGAACCTTTAGCAGACTGCAATATTAAATTCCTATCCTACAAACTGGCCTTTCTCTTAGCAATAACGTCAGCCCGTAGAGTCAGTGAGATTAGAGCCTTCTCTATACAAACTCCTTACATGACCATTAGAGAGGACAGAGTTGTATTATCTCCCGACCCAGCTTTTCTTCCAAAGGTGGTTACGGACTTCCACAGGTCTCAGGAAGTGATACTACCTTCATTTTGCAACACGCCAGCTAACGATCGAGAATTAAGTTTCCATAGTCTGGATGTTAGAAGAGTTATTCTGCATTATTTAAAGGTCACAGAAAATTGGCGTTTATGTAACAACTTGCTAATATCCTTTCAGGGTAAGACCAAGGGCAAGTCAGCTTCCACACAGACGATAGCCAGATGGGTTAAACAGGCAATTGGAGAATGCTATAAAGCTAAAAACATGATACCGCCAGTTGGGTTCGGGGCTCATTCAACTAGAGCTGTAGCAACTTCTTGGGCTGAGAGGGCAGCTGTTTCCATTGATCAAATCTGCAGGGCTGCTACATGGAGCACTCCACATACATTTTTTAAACACTACAGGTTACAACTGTCTTCCACTGAAGACTTAACATTTGGACGTAGGGTATTGCAGGCAGTGGTCCCTCCCTAGGCGGTTATATTCCTATTCTACTCTCCAGGGGTGCCGTCATAGGGCGAAGAGAGAAAATTCAAAATTACTAACCTGGTAATTTCTTTTCTTTGAGCCCATGACGGCACCCCGCCTAAATCCCGCCCAGATATATAAAAAAAAAAAAAAAAAAAAAAAAAGAGATAATAATAGTAATAATTTCTTATATAAATATAGAAAAAGTAAACTTTTTAAACACAAAAAAAAAAAAAAAAAAAAAAAGTTTTTTGTATATATGTATTTGTTTTTTTGTGTGTGTCTTGTAAGCTTCGCTCCTAGGTCCTTGATAAATACTGACGAGGGAGGGGAGTTTACTTCTTTATATGATCCAGGGATTTCCTGTATCCTGTTTCCTGTCCTATGGGAGTAGGAGGTGGACCTCCAGGGGTGCCGTCATGGGCTCAAAGAAAAGAAATTACCAGGTTAGTAATTTTGAATTATTTCACCTTGGATTCGAAGTATATAATACGTATTACATTATTATATTGTACAGTGTAATAAATTCAATTTTTTCACATTTTTCCAATTTTTGTACAATCTCCCTCCTCTTGGCTTCCCCTCCATCATGTTTGGTAGAGCTGAGCCCTATATACAGATCCCATACCTGCATTGTGCTTACTAATAATGGTGCACAAAGCCTTGTGTATTTTAGGGCCTCTGCCTACAGCAGTGCCTGGGACCGTGCGTGTGCCATTATAAGTAAGCATGGTGCAGACACGTGATCTTTAGACAGGACTTGGTGCAGTGAGCTGAGCCCTGTATGTCAATCACGGAGGGCAGGGAGAGAAGGGAAGCCAGGATGTAAGCAAACACCATTACCTTCAAAATAGGCATGATTCTTTTTATTACCCCATGACCTGTCAACCCATGGGCTTACAGATTTACTTTAAAGGCATTTTCCTATGGCAGTTTCTATATTATTAAAGTAAAACTCTTACCTCCTTTCACAAATCCTTATTCACCAGGACACTTGTAATTCACATATTTTTAAAGTAAAGTTCATTCTTGACCTGTGGCCTCCTGACCTGTCTGTTTTAGTAAACACATATATTGTATTTCCCATGAGATAACAACTCTGGAACATCTTTTCTAATAGCTCTGTGTTGTGCTGCTCCTTTGTTATTCTTATGTATCTATGACTCCTTTGTATGACTAAATAGCCAATTGGGTGTTACTGTGGTGGGCTACAGGGCCATGTATATACAGGTGCTCTGTTGTAAGCTCAGCCATGTTATTTGTCGTGAGGCTAGTGCTAGTCCAGCACACAGGTGTGATGTGGGTACCTGCTTGTTTTTTTTGAATGGCTGGCTCTATTCCCTTAAATGGTCGGTAACCTTCCGGGTTTATTATGGGTCCCTTGGGAAACACTGACACCTAGTGGGGAAACTCTAAAGTACCTCATCCACCACTTAACCTGAGATTTTTTGGACAGGTGCATAAAAGAAGAAAAACACCGGTAGTGGGACACCACGTCACCAGTTGGTGGGTGTGTCTCTCTACACCCCCACACCCTACACATTTTTCCTATAAAGTTAATGATAGAGCGTCAAAATTTGCCCGACCATGGCAGCCTTGGATAATTTATACATCATATTCATCATTTATCTAATGCTTTTTAATGTGTGACCACTTATCCCACTGCCTTACGTCTCATTGGTTCTTTCTTGATTTGATTTTTTTTCCCCTCAACATCTTGTTTTTATGTTCTTTGACCGTTTTTAATGCTTTTTGCTCCAATTTTTTTGAACTCCCCTTAAAGAGGAGATGTGTTCTGGGAAATAAATGAAGCAAGGTGGTTTCACAAGGAAAGCCGTGTTCCTCCTGTTTTCTTTTTATTTCCGTCTTTTTTTCCCAGTCAGTGTCTGCATTTTTAAGCGTTTGCAGAGTACTGCTGTAATGTTTTGTGTGTTTGCATTTGCATCAGAGAATGGCTTACATCTATCGTACTTTAAATCTTCTACAGTATGGGCATTTACTGTAAATACATGCATACCTTACCTGTTCAGCCCTTACCCTTGCTTCAGCATTCCAACTGCACCTCTCTTCTACAGTCACAATGTTAGTGGGTCATCAGGTTAAAAAAAAAGTAAGATTCTTAGGAACTCTGACATACTGTTGCAACATTAGCAATGAAATAAGAATACTTGAAGGTCATTTAAAGCGTACCTGTCACATTTTTCTTTAAAGAAATCAAGTGGGGTTGCGATCGCAGGCAGTTTTGCAATATAATTGCTGTATTTTTCTTTAAGTTTTCTGTGTTTGATCAATGTTATACATATGGACAAACTGTGGTCCATGCTCTCTCCGTGACGATATTTGGTCTTTTCTCTGTTCAAAAAAAGAGACCAAACACAGGGAGTCCCAGTCCTTTGCCCACCGCTCACACGAGGGAAGACACTTGTTCATCATGTAGGTCAGTCATGTCAAACTCTGGCCCGTGGTGCCATTATTTTTAGCCTGCCAGGCAATTCAGAGTTTGAATTATATCTGGCCCGCCATTACATTAGATTATAAAATGGGTGGTCCGAACAACCGCTTGGACAACCCATATTATAATCTTGTAGGCCACAGGCAGTTTTTAGCCTGTGGGCTAGGAGTATGTGAGTGGTTTTCCATTGCTGGCAATGCAATGGCAATGGCCCCTGGGGCCGCAGAAAAGGGTGAGTCGAAGCTAATGGGACAACCTGTCATCCCTGAACGGCCGCCCATGCTTACATGAGAAGATGAGTGGGTGGCTGTATCTTCGCGGCAGGCCCGGCATCAGGAGCAGGATCGGCAGGATGGGGCAAGTATGGGGGGGCTGTATCCAGGGGTAGGGTGGGATCGGGGAGCCATCCACGGTTGACAGGTTCCTTTTAACAACAGTTCTAGGGGCTGGCTACTATATAAGAGTCTATGAGGGGGGACTGGCTACTATATGAGACTTTGGGGGAGGGCTGGCTACAATATAAGAGACTATAAGGAGGACTGGCTACTATATAAGAGACTATGGGGGAGGGCTGGCTACTATATGAGACTACAGGGGAGGGCTGGCTACTATAAAAGCGACTATGAGGGAGGGCTGGTTACCATGTAAGAGACTTATGGGGAGGTCTGGCTACTATAAAAGAGATTATGGGGAAGGCTGGCTGTTATATGAGACTATTGGGGACGGCTGGCTTCTGTATGGGACACTTGGGGGCCGACTACTATTTAGGCACTATTGGGAGGGCTGGCTTATATGTCGGACACATTTGGTTGAGTTAGCTACTACATGGGGCAATATGGGGGGTTGGCTATTACATGGGTTGGGGTTTAATCATGTCATAGCAATTTATCATGTCATTTATCATAGTGCACAGAGCTGGGAGACACCACTGACAGTACCAGGAACACCGCATGCTGCTCTGACAATGCCAGGACCGCCGCATTCGCGCTTCAATAATTATCAAAGTTGATCCGCGAATTTGTCCAATTTTTTAATTTTTGCCCACTGTGTATTTGAGTTTGACACCCCTGATGTAGGTTGTATATCAACTGAGGGCAATTAACTTTGGCTAACTATGTTACTTTTTGCTAATTATATTATCATCTACGCAGATTACCAGGAGACAATGGTTTTTCGTTATGCAACAATTCAGTCAGTAATATGTTATCGTCTGGTTACAAAGGTTTTGGTGCTGCGTGAAGTCAAGTCAATGAGTGTGCAAAGGTCTAGGACTTCATGTGTTTGTCTATTTTTAAACAGAAAAAAGACATGAAGGGAACATGGACCACAGGTAGGGAGACACCTAGTGGCCATATGTATAACATTGATTTAAAGGAGTTGTCCGGCGGTCGGCCTTTTTCAATATATTGCTTCTTGTGCATATAAAATCCTTGTTATCCTTACCTGTCTGGGCTCCGTGTCCTCTTCTGGAGTTGCCGGTATCCCCGGCAAACTGCAAAGCCTCCACTTCCAAGACAAACTCATCTCAGGAGGGACAGCCAGCTCAGCCAATCACTGACCATGGGGCTGTCCCATCTCAGTCAGTGATTGGCTGAGCAGGCTGTCACTCAGAGGCAAGTTTGTCTCGGAAGTGGAAGCTGTGCAGTCAGCAGGGGACACCGGCGACACCAGAAGAGGACACAGAGGGAGCATGGACAGGTAAGGATAAGAGTAGTCTCTCTTTTGATAAGAGTAGTCTCTCTTATAGTCAATCTTTCTCCTTATTCAGAACCTTACTTAACCGGGGAGCCATATTGCAGATATTTTTAAATGTTCTTCCCACTTTATAGAACTCCATTGACACTTTTTTTTATATATATATCTGTACAAATACATGCACCTTTGTCTGGATATCACAGATGGAGTTTTGTTTTTCATACTTATAGCTCTGATGCATAAATTACACTATACATGGTTATGTAACTAAAGGAAGTAATACTTCTAGTAAACTAGATTTTGATGATTCCCATCTCATTCCATTGTGCAGGTCCGGTAAGTCGTTCACCAGAGAGTATTCCTCTCAAAACACTCACACTATTTATTAGAACATCTTAGGGCACGGAAATAGTCCGATCACCTGTTCTATTACCATCATGATGAATCACGCTTATTTATATTAGAGATTCCACCATGTCTATGCTTGAGGTTCAGACTAGTTTCTAAGGCTACAAACATGTAATGAAGGACAAGGCAGCCACAAGACATATAAAAGAGGCTATAAAACTTCAAGTAAAAACAAAAGATGGAAAAGTAAAAACAAAGGGCTGAAAAGTCACGACTGTTGTTCGGAAGAACATTAATTTATATAGTAATATAAAGTAGTTATTGGGCCAAAGCAACATGTTTTATGCAGATTGCTTTACATTCCCATATAACATTTTATGTTATTGTATTGCTTCAATGATTATTCAACAGTCCTGGTTGTTTTTAAGTACCAATGGTTTCTTCTCACCTAGGCTGACCTTTGCTGAAACAGTGCTTGTATAGTTGGTAGTTACATAATGAGAAATTAATACAGAGCTTTTCCCTCAATAGCCATCTGTTCAGTTGCTGTCAGTGCAATATGACAACCTCTCTGTTCTTGAGAAAAAAAATCCGAGTTCTCCATTGTTGCTTTTCTGTTGCCTAAATTGCCCTCATTTGAAGGCTAATATTACAGTTTAACATGACAATAGTTCTAAGAATGGCTTGAAAGAAGTCTCTGGGCCTATTATAGGTATAATGAAAACTACCATTTTGCCATTCATTTTCAGATAGAATTTTTTGTGGTTTTGAAAAATCTCTGCTTTTACTAATGCAATTGGACCTTTAGAAAGCATTCTTGTACTAGCTAAACCAGATTTACCCATCTGTAGACAGATATTTAGGAGTTTTGTCAGTAAACAGCAGGGTCGCAGTTGGCTAGGGAGATGTCTTAGGGTCCTTTTTATGGCACAATATGGGGCCGTGTATGGATGCAATCTGCGCTCGCCTGCAGTGCCTTTACATGGTTCAGTAAAGCATGTGGCCGGGCCTCATGAACAGTCATTCAATCATTTGTGCAGCCGTTAACATTCATTGTTATTAGGCGCCCCTCTCCTGTTTACACAGAGAGATGTTCTGCCGATATTGATCAATTTTACCACTGCACAAAAGATTCTATAAGCCAACGGGCACTTTTTACCCAGGCCGATAATTGGCTGATTGACTGTTCCAAGGGGCCCTCTTTAGCTATAATTGTCCCATGTAAAAGGGCCATTAGATAATTTATTTGGTTTGAAAAATTGTTTGTGCCCGCCCAACCCCCCCCCAAAAAAAGAAACAAATTTCTAAATGTAATATAAAAAAGTATTAAAAAGAAAAGTTTTTGAATGTCTTTATAGTCTGTGCATTTATCTGTGTAGATTTATCCAGGACCGTAGTAAGGCTGCATTCACACCTCCCGTAAAATAGTTTTTTAGGAACCATTCAAGCGAATGCAGCCATTCATACTATCCGTACCGCAACTCCCACCACAATTCGCACCGTGAAAGAATAGGACATGTCCTAATGTGGATCATGGCACAGATCCCCCCCCCCCCCCACACACACACTACCTGGCATCAGATGACAGGAGGGCATAATGTGCGCTCATGTCATCGCATCTGACAACTACTCCCCTGTGCTGGCCGGCATACATGTTTACCAGAGGTGGTGTGGACTACATTGATTCGTGCTGGTGCCGGGAGATGAAGGCAGCGTAGTCTGCGCCACTTCCGATGAGCATGTGTAAGCTGTCCGGCTCTGGGCGAGTAGGTGGGTAGTTGTGAGATTTGCTACTGTCATCACTGCTGTCGGGTGGCGGGGGGGGGGGGGGGGGAAACTGCACTTCTATTAGGGGATCTGTTATTTGATCCTCCTCCGGTCATTGCGGCGTGGATAAAGGCACAGATCATGTGAATGAGGCCTAACTGTAGTTTCTGTTTAGTCTCCCAAATGTAGATCCTTTTCAGGGCACATGGAACACTCTATCATGTACAATAGATTGGAGGATATACATTAAAAGGTGTCAGTGATTTTAAAGTGTTGAACACCCTATAGACTCCATTTTTGAGAACATAGGGGGTCAGAGTGCAGGGGATCTGTAGACATCTTTCAAAATGACAAACAGATGAACTTATATGCATCATAAATGGATTCAACACAGTATCACCATCTTTACTACATCACTTTATTTTACCTAAAATACATTTAAAAAAAAATCCAGGAAGAGCAATCATTTCTAATAATAGAAACATAGAAAAATTGTTGGCAGAGAAAGACCCCTTGGTCCATCTAGTCTTCCCTTTTTGTATTTCCCCCTTTTGGATAGATATATGCAGGGCCGTCTTAACCATTGGGCATGGTAGGCGGCTGCCCGGGGGCCCATGCGTCCTTGGGGGCCCCTGCCCTGTGTCATATTCCCTGGCCCTTTAACTGGGAGTGCTCCTGATCAGCGCTGGTACATAGGGGCTGTGCGCAGCTCGCTCTTGTGGCCGGAAGCTGCATTCTGCTTCCGGTCACTAGAGGTCTCTCTCACCCCCTGCATTCCCGTGCGGAGCAGGAGAGTGACGTCACCAGCAGAGCCCTGAGAGGAAGGAGAAGCTGGAGGCCTGAAACACAAAGCCTGAGTGAGTATGTGCTGATAGGAGGGGGGGAGGCTAGCTGGCAGGGAAGGTGTTAATCATGGGAGGGAGTGCTCTCTACAGGGATGCAGACAGGGCTGTGGGTGAACTGGTAAACAGGGAGGGGGAGGGATCGGGGGTGTAACTCCTCTGAGTGTATATATATCTCCATTCAGTGTATACAGCAGTGTATTATATACTTATCCTCCTCCTGAGTGTGTATATATATCTCCATTCAGTGTATACAGCAGTGTATTATATACTTATCCTCCTCCTGAGTGTGTATATATATCTCCATTCAGTGTATACAGCAGTGTATTATATACTTATCCTCCTCCTGAGTGTGTATATATATCTCCATTCAGTGTATACAGCAGTGTATTATATACTTATCCTCCTCCTGAGTGTGTATATATATCTCCATTCAGTGTATACAGCAATGTATTATATACTTATCCTCCTCCTGAGTGTGTATATATATCTCCATTCAGTGTATACAGCAGTGTATTATATACTTATCCTTCACCTATCACTCCATTGTTGTCTCCCTGTATGTATACTGTATAATACAATATACAGGGAAACAACATGGTTCATATATAGAGAAGGGCAAAACAACATGGTTCATATATAATAGTCATGTTGTTGCCCCTCTGTATATATGAGACATGTTGTTTTGCCCTTCTCTATATATGAACCATGTTGTTTCCCTGTATATTGTATTATACAGTATACATACAGGGAAACAACATGGTTCTCATATATAATAGTCATGTTGTTGCCCCTCTGTATATATGAGACATGTTGTTTTGCCCTTCTCTATATATAAGCCGTGTTGTTTCCCTGTATACTGTATAATACAGTATACACAGACTCCCTGTATTATACAGTATACAGGGAGACAACATGGCGTATATGCAGAGGGACAGCAACATGTCTCATATAGAGAGGGGCACCAATATATATTAATTAGGCTTTTACCCACCACCTGTATACCCCACATATACCTGTACCCCCCATATATATATTTGTACACATATATCACTATTATAGGCTATATAACCACCTACCTACTGCTCCACCCTTATACCTGTATCTATATGGTAGATAAATAGGTGGTAAGGTATATTGCCTGTAATAGTGATATACTGTATGTGTGCAACATATATGACAATCACTATTATAGGCAATATACAGTGGTGCCTTGGATTACGAGCATAATTCGTTCCAGGACCGTGCTTGTAATCCAAATCACTCTTAAACCAAAGCAAATTTTCCCATAAGAAATTATAGAAATGCAGACAATTGGTTCCACACCCAAAAAATAATGATTTATTATTCTGAATAACATGTAAAACAGATGAAACAAACATTCAGAAACAGCCGAATATGTGATATTATAAGTTACTGTACAGTAATGGGGAGGATGGGAAACACAAGGGCTGATAGAGACTGCAGGGAGCATGAAGGAATGAGAAGGACAGATGGGGGCACATACATGCAGCACTCTCTGTCCGGGGAGAGAGGGGTTACAGCTATGGAGAGATTACCCCCACAGTCCTGTCCCCTGATGTAGGCCCCAGCCTGAAGTGGATCTGCTATGATTTGGCAGGTGAGGGAGACTTCCTGGGTCAGAGTACAGAGCTGTAGACCCCGCTATTCAGACCATGTCCCTCCTCCACCCGCCCTCCCACCCAATACAGGGAGCTCTTAAACCAAAACAATGCTCTTAAACCAAGTCACAGTTTTGAAAAACTGTGAGCTCTTAAACCAAGTTACTCTTAAACCAAGGTACCACTGTACCTTACCAGATAAGAGGGGCGGCGGCCGCTAGGGGGGGGGGGTTAATTCGCACCTCTGCCCAGGGGCCCATAATGCTGTTAAGACGGCCCTGGATATATGTTTATCCTGGGCAGGTTTACATTCTGTAATAATAGGATCTTACATCAGGTGTGGAGGAATGCACTAAGGCAACTGTCCAGTGACCATTGAAATCCTCAAATTGCAAGTGCCCTGAAACAATTAAAGAACAAAACTTGAAAGTACAACCAGAATTATTCTGCACAGACGCACAATAGGAAATATACCTGTGGGTAAGAACCAGGACACACAAGGTGACATATGTAAAAGTCTTAAAAAAGTTCTGAAAAAGAGGTAGTGAAGAGGTCATGAAGACGTGTGGAGACCTACAGACCATTGCTGCTCCACTGAGAATTCTGGGAAGAAAGGATATGCAAAATAGTTCTCACACCTCTTGAGCAAAGAGATGTCCCTTCAAGTCAAGCTTCGCTCAGTCAAGGAGCCTTGGAACATTGACTGGGGATTTTATGCCAAGCCAAACAATCTCTCTAAAAGGAAAGATTTCCCATCTGCAGATAGCTATTTCAGGGTTTTTGCCCCTCATCAGTGCAGAGCAGGGTGTTTACTAGCTAGTGAGAGGTCTATCGACGTGTTCTTTTAGTTCTGAAAAGTAATTTTTAAGGATGTTAGGGAGGGGAAATCTGGCTGTCTAAGCTGATAACAACATTCCAGTCGCTGACACAAGGAATGAACTAGATTTATGACCCACCTAAATAAATCCAATAAACCTTTCATATACTTCCATGGCTTATCTTACTGATCTATCACCCCATGTACACTGTCCTGGTGTAACGTCTGCAAAAAGGAATTCTCCCCAGAAAGGAAATGACAGACATTCTATAAATTGGGCCCTTAAACCCCATTGCCTTGTGTATGTTTTCTATTAGTAAAGGATATGCAAAATGGCTGTCACATCTCTTAGGCAAATAAATGGCCCTTCAAATCAGTGTCTTCCTCTACCTAGGAGTCTTAGAACATTCACTGGGGATATTATGCCAAGCCAAACAATGTCTCTAAAAGGAAAGACTGCCTGTCCACAGACAGCTGTTTCTGGTTTGTTGCCCATCTTCAGTGCAGAGCAGGGTGTTGGCTGGCTAGTGAGAGGCTTATCAACGTGGGTCCAAAAGATATTATGAGAATTAGGAGAATTAGTACCTATGTTTTCTATTAGCAGACTGTGCTGCTAACCAGATCAAGTGAAAACAGATGTACATCCTAAACAGTAAATTTTACATCCCTTAAAGGAGGACATTTTTTCTCAAATGCAGGGACAGTCAGGAAAATAACAAACCTCACCAACTGACCTCTTCCCATGCCTCTGCACCAGTTCGGGACCTGCCAGGATCCAGGATATCCACCAGAGCCAATGACACAACCCAGTTGATGGACAGCCCACTAAGCTAATCAGTGACTGAGGCTTTACCCTCACAACTTGGGGGTAAATGCTTGTTATCCTCTCCCCTGCCCCTGCTGCCTGTGGGATCTTTCATACGGCCGGACTTCTTCTTTCAATCAGTATAACAATAGGTATGGTGAACATAGATGCAGACAGTACTGTATGCATTGCTGCTTGCACCTTCCTTGTAGAAATGACAGTATGCTCTGCGTTAGTGCCACAATGGTAACACCATGTGCCTCATCTGTAATATAATTTTTCTGGTTAGCCAGTGAAGGTATCACTTTAAATTCTTTTGTCTTTTGACACAAATGTATTGAGCATCTCAAGGATGTTTCCGGCTTATATGGTACCACGCTATTTTTTGCTGTACACCTGTGACAGATACATCAGTCTGCAAGCAACAAGATGATTCTGCCAGCATGTACCAGTCTCATGTGTTGCAATTCTTATCTAAAAATACCTTCCGAAAGCCTAGACTGTAATTAAATCAATTATGAGTAAATCTGTATTTATATCTCATATTGGATTCACGTCGATGAACGTAGGTAAAAATAGTGGATCCCAAAAATACGGCAAGGTCGGGCATGGGGATTGTTCTTAGACATTGTGTCAGCAATTAATTACCTACTCTGGACAAAATGCTGGATTCTGATTGGTTACTGACATGATCAATCGTCATGTGGGAGGCCCCTGAATCTGCATTCTCTCTCTAGTTAGGAAGTATCTGCTTTTACTTAGGATACATAAAGAGGAAGCCTTCTCAGGTCAATATGATAGAATGAACCAAATCAACTACATTCCAATATTGTACGAAATACAGTGAAATTAAGCATTATTTCATTAGAATTCTATGGGCACTAAGGAGAAGCAAACGTACCAAAATAAATTTTAGCAAGACTTGTCTTAACTTTTGATTCAATTGGGATTTGAGTATAAGCATCAACGAATGGACCTCCAGGCTGGTATACAGGAGCAGGGCCTCTAGTCCTTGATGAAAAGTATGTACATTGTGTGTTTCAATGCTTTGCCTGTACAAGAAGTGTTGCATATACTTGTCGGACTCCCGTGGTCTTTCAGATGTGCCAGAGAAGTGCGTTCGTCCCTGCTTCTTTCTGATTTGAGAACAGAAAACAGATTCAAAGTAATTCGATTTGTTATGGAAAATTTGGAATGAACTCAATTTGTTCCAAATTGAATTGCCCTTTTCTAATGGGCACAATACTTTTCCTGTGCTCCTGAGAAAATCTTACTGTCCTGTTAGATAGATAGACTAAATCTATCTATCTATCTATCTATCTATCTATCTATCTATCTATCTATCTTATATATAGTCACCAAGAAGGGCAGCAGCACTCGTGTCAGTGATTTATTTTTCTCAAGGAAAACAGCAGCAACCTTTTTTGCCCACACAATGTGCGTTTTTTTTTCAACTCAGGTGAACACACAGTGAATCAAGTAGGTATATATGAGCAGCATAATCAACATAGTACATTTCCCCGTCCCCTTTTCCCCAGTCGAATTCACTAAGAGGCGCGTGCCTCTAGTGAATCTGGCCTGCCTGTGCGCCCGACCCTGCTTACGGCATACCAAATCTATACCTGCTTTAAACTCCAATTAGTACAGAATTAGATCACTACAGATCCAACCACGGACCTTGGGATCTAGCAAGAGGACATCCAGACTAGCCACGACGAAAGTACCAGTAGGGTGGTATCCATCCTGGTGTGTGGGGGTGTTGGGCAAGTCTGAATATAGGCGATACTGTCCTAAGTCAACATGTGCTACAACCAGAATGAAACTGTGATTGCATATTAGTAAAAACAAAATAAAAAAAAAGTAAAAGAATAACGAAAATAATACTAAAATATTGAATACAAAAATGACAAATAGCTTAATAGATCCTGTATCATTGTAGGTGGCTGTTCAATGATGCTTGATGCATCCGGTCCCTTTAATTTGTTATTTACCTGTAATTATGTAAACTTTATAAGAGAAACAGATTGCTGAACTCAGGGAGACCAGCCAAACAACAACACTGCCAGCTGCTAGTGAAAGCGCTCAATGCAGTGAAGTACTAGGTGCATTGCCCCCTGGGAAACATGAATATGCAAAAGAGAAGCCCATGGAGCCTCATTGAAGAGTCTCAAAACACAGGACTAGCCAGATATCCCTCCGGGAAGGACCCAGCCAAGGAGCAGCTCCTGTTAGGAAACCACCAAAACCACCATATTAAGTGGCCCTATAAGTCAATGTAATGACAAGGGATAAACCAGGGCTAGGTAACCATCCACATACACCTGTTTCGGGGTGTTGCCCCTCATCAGTGTGGAGCAGGATTCTGGCTAGGTGGGAGCAATGCCTAGTAGAGCCATAAGAGAAACAGATGGCTGAACTCAGGGAGACCAGCCAAACGACAACACTGCTCTACTAGGCATTGCTCCCACCTAGCCAGAATCCTGCTCCACACTTATGAGGGGCAACACCCCGAAACAGCTGTATGTGGATGGTTACCTAGCCTTGGTTTATCCCTTGTCATTACATTGACTTATAGGGCCACTTAATATGGTGGTTTTGGTGGTTTCCTAACAGGAGCCCCTCTTGGCTGGGCCCTTCCCGGAGGGATATCTGGCTAGTCCTGTGTTTTGAGACTCTTCAATGAAGCTCCACGGGCTTCTCTTTTGCATATTTATGTAAACTTTATGCAATATCATTTTTTACACTTATTTATATACACATTTTGCGTCACTATGATATCCGGACTGCGCTCCCCTTTTGATGTATGTTATGTACACGTGATTCACGTAAAAATACAGTTGTTTTTGCACTTCTTTGACACAATGAATGGGGTGTACTATGTTAAATATGTTGTACATATATTCCTATTTGATTCACTGTCTGTTCACTTTGTGTGGGCAGAAGTGTCGCTGCTGTTTTCCTTGAGCAAAATAAATCACTGACTCAACTTTTCTTTGTTTCTTTGGGAGATAAGCCACTAACAAAGGTGTCTAGTAGTGGCTTCTCTCCCCCTCTTTAATTTTATGAATATGCAGGTTTGTGGTGGAGACTTGAGAAATACTGTAGCTGTCACTTAGTCACTGATTTTCAAAAGAAATAGCATTATAAAGTAGCCATAATGGCCTTCTCTTATTTCTTGGTACTGTAGTGTAGGTGAATTTCTGGAGAGTTCTAGTTAAGAACTACATTTAAAAGCTGTAACAATAGAGGATCACAAAGATGGGAACTGATTGCCTTGGTTAATACTAAGAAATATACATTCATGGAAAAAAGACTTCCCTTGAGCAACCTCTTAGCACTTATGATGCACAGTACCCTTTTTTATGAGCAATAATTTAGTAAGATATTCCTGACATAGAAGTCCAGATTTTTCATGCTGTTCAAGGGTAAGATGGCAATAATCAGATTGTATATGTTAAGGGGATTGTATAAGGGGAGGTGGTAAATGTAAGGAATATCTTCTAGAAGATTCTTTTTGAAGGAATTCAATAACGTGTATTTCAAGGATGATATGCATGGTATGGAAAGCATTCCAACATTTTACTGGAAGCTTGAAACTATAAAGAGCACACTGGTCTAAAAAAAAATTCTGTCTTTTAATTACCTTTTGTGATCACAAAGGCAAATATAAATCAGGGCTGGACAATGGGATTGGACTGAGATAGGAAGCAGTGGAATACAACCATTCATTCTAAAGCCCAAGGCCATCTGTAACTGACAGCTGATCTGGGTGATCAATATTTATTTAAAGAGTCTTCCCAAACCTTAAGGGGGTCCTCCAGGGATCTGCACTCAGATTCTAGAATTTAACATCTCAGAAGTAAATTTGGAAGTAGAAGTGGCAGGTGTATATCCAGATCATTGAGTGTTGGGGAAACCAAGCCCACACGTGATGCCCAATAACTGCATGATGTTACCGATATTGCTAAATTTTCTGATATGCTGACTGATTGCTACTCCTCATAGAGAGCCTGATATCGGCCTGTTCAGACAATTGCTTAATAGGGCCTTACCACCTGGTAGAGACGCTTAATACATATTATGATTTAAATGGCCTTTTGGTGGGATTCACTTTTTTGTGAATGGGCCCCATTGTGATTATGTGTCCAGGAAGTAGCTGTATTTCTCAGGGATACATTGCAGTTTGGCCTTCAGAAACTCCCCAGTTACCACAGGTCATTTCACCAGTCTTCTTCCACTAACCTTTATATAAAGTAGTCCCTCACATATAGATACAGAGATCTCACTGATACATAGTGCTATGAGATCTCCTTTACTTAAATTGTTTTCTTCAGTGTTCCTAACAATTTCTAGTTAATACATGGATGAAATGGTCCCCTTTCTTAAAGAAAAGACTCTTTTTCTAACCTTGGACAACTGCTTTAAAAGCTGCACCAGGACGTTATTTAACGTCCTCGTGCCGCTATGGGAGTTCAGAGGGGGGTCGCGCGGCGACCACCCTCTGAACTGCCGCGATCCCGGGTGCCGCGTGTAGCCCGGGCTCGCGGCTATTAGCGGGCACGGTCCGATCGCCGTGCCCGCTAATTAAGTACTTAGAAGCAGCTGTCAAAGTTGACAGCTGCTTCTAAATACTTGCGGTTATACATCCCTGGTGGTCTAGTGGGGGGATCGCCCCCCTGCGGCGCGATTGCGGGGGGGCGATCCCTGCATCCATACCGGGCCGGGGTCTGCTCCGTAATGGCGCTGATCCCGGCTCGGCATTCTATTGCTTTTGGCTGCAGCAGCCAAAAGTAATAGAACACCGATCTCATGGATTCATGCAGTATAACTATACTGCATGGATCTCTATGAGAGATCAGAGTGCATATACTAGAAGCCCCCCAGGGGGGCTTCTAGTATATGTCTAAAGTAAAAGAAAAAAGTATTTTTAATAACACAAAATCCCCTCCCCTAATAAAAGTCTGAATCACCCCCCTTTCCCCATTTTATAAATAAAAATAAATAAATTAATTAATAAACAAACATGTTTGCTATCGCCGCGTGCGTAATCGCCCGAACTATTAATTAATCACATTCCTGATCTCACACGGTAAACGGCGTCAGCGCAAAAAAATCCCAAAGTGCAAAATTGCGCATTTTTGGTCGCATCAAATCCAGAATAATTGTAATAAAAAGCGATCAAAAAGTCATATATGCGCAATCAAGGTACCGATAGAAAGATCACATCATGGCGCAAAAAATGACACCTCACACAGACCCATAGACCAAAGGATAAAAGCGCTATAAGCCCGGGAATGGAGCGATTTTAAGGAACGTATATTGGTTAACAACGGTTTGAATTTTATACAGGCCATCAGATACAATATAAGTTATACATGTTACATATCGTTTTAATCGTAACGACTTGAGGAACATGCATAACAAGTCAGTTTTACCCCAGGGCGAATGGCGTAAAAACACATTTCCCCCAAATAAAAGAAATGCGTTTTTTTTTTTTCAATTTCACCACACATATAATTTTTTTCTGGTTTCCCGGCACATTTTAGGCAAAAATTACATCTGCCTTAGCAAAGTACAATTAGTTGCGCAAAAAATAAGGGCTCATTTGGGTCTCTAGGTGGAAAAATGCAGGCGCTATGGCCTTATATACACGAGGAGGGAAAAACGAAAACGCAAAAATGAAAACTGGCTGTGTCCCCTAAGGGTTAAGACTTGTTCTCACAATTTATTTGCAGCTGTGAAAATCTAATGTATACCATACACCTGTGTTTCTCATATGCAGTTTTCAAGTACCCCCAACAGGCCATGATTTAAGGATATCCCACAACTATAGTGAAACCTGATGCACTGACTATATGCCCACTGAACTACTAAGGACAGCCTCAAAACATGACCTGTTGGGGGTACTTGAGGGCTGGATGTGAGAAACACTTTCATAGACCATATATCCCTAAATATTCACAAAACAGCTGAGTCATTGCTTTCACTAAGTCTGAACAATATTTGTCTCCACAATAAAAATCTAGTTAACCTACATGTTCTGGAGCGCTCAGGTATTTCCTGTAAAATGACTGTGTAAGTATGCGGAGCTGACCAAATTACTGCTTAGTGTTTTCTAGAATCACTCAACCATTGAATTACAAAGCAAGTTGGAGAGCTGCACTTAATCTCTGTGTGACATGGGTTGCCTGGGAGTTTTCTTAAGTTTCAAGCGTCACGTATAACATGATATATACAGTATGGCAGAGAACAGACTAAAAGCTAAGAGGATTAATACTATTATATGTCATGGCCTCATGTTAACAACATAGTCCGTACTGTGTCCATGTACTGTAGTCCTGGCTTTGAAACTCAATATGTAGCTTGTATAGAAAACAATACAGTTATCAATATACTATAAAGTTAAACAAGTTCAAGAACCATTAATATTTTAAAACATTCATTCCTGCTATGGCCAGTTAGGGTCCTTTTACATGGCCCAATATGGGGCCATGCAAGGACGCAGGTGAGGTCCGATGAGTGAGATTGGCGCTCGTTGCAGTGCCTTAACACAGAGGGATGTGCTCTGTTTCTCCCCATGTGCAAAAGAACTTGCACTACTGCGCCTCCTATGAGAGGTAGATTACCTTCAAATTACTGTTTGACCTTCAAAAGACCTTAGGACCTAATTGAGGATTATATGCCAAGACACAAGTACAGAGCCGGTTGTTGGCTGGTTGAAAAACATATGGATTCTTACAGGCTATGCATTGCACTATGGGGAAACCACGTGCAAAGTAGCACTCAGAGAGGAGAAGAACAAGATCTACTGGAAGTAGCTTCTCTTCAAATAAATGGTTGACTCTGATTGGGGATTGGGATTATACTCTATGCCATGCCAGAATCTCTTCCTGATGGGAAAGTTTTCCATCCGTAGACAGTTGTTTCTGGGTTCTTGTATCTTGTTGGACATAGCACTTGGAAGTCAGCTCTTATAGACAAAGAATGAGAGAGCACCTAAACCATCAGCAGTGCTGGAATACAGGAAAAGGACATTATCAGGATGGCAGGCAGGGGGTACAATAAAATAAACATAAGAATTTCGGTGGTCCCACTAAGCTGTCCTCTCTTTGTGGTGATTTTAGTATAATTATTGCCCGTTTGTTTTTATTACCATTTGTAAATGTTCTGTCTGTATTGACACACACTCAAGCTTGGCTTTGAAACAGCAGACGTTAAAAACAAGAACCCCAGTCCGCAAGTCCAAACAATGGGTATTATCAAAAAACAAAATGTGTCATTGTTGAAATCACATTTCTTTACAGTAAACATTGCGCATTCTTACTTAACAGGATGGAAGAGGGACCTTGACAAAGCCGGCATTTTAACTAAGACGTATAAAGAATGCTGGCTATGTAGCCCTATGTCTAGATTCAGAGGTGAAGTAAGTTTGTAAGTGTAAAAGAAGAAGAATTTCCTGTAAGAGAAGTCCTGCATGGTTGCAGGGTACTTGGTAATTTTCCACTAAACTCGTGTTTAGGAATTTGACTAAGTTTTATTGTCCTTTGTATTGCTTGTTAGAGGTATCCATGGTGTCCTACTGTATATGTATATAGGTATTATATGGTTGTAATGCTCAAAAAGAGGCATTTTATACATTGTATAGTAATGTCAATATAGCATTGTCTTGGGATGGCGCCAGGGGCGTAGCTAGGATTCACGGGGCCACATAGCAAAAAACTCCCCCCTCCCTATGAACAACACAAAGCACTGCATTTTATATATATATGCAGGCTCGGACTGGGCCACCGGGGGGCTGGGGAAATCCCCGGTGGGCCCCGAGCTGGAGTGGGCCCCCTGCTCCTAGGGGGGCCGGGGGCCACACCTCCCTTTTTAACTGGAAGCGATCGCAACGATCGCTTCCAGTTAAATGTAAGCAGTGTCCTGATTGACAGGGCGGAAAGCCATAGGCTTTCCACCCTGTCAATCACTCTTGTGACCGCAAGCAGAGATTTGCTTGCGATCACAAGAGTATCGCAAGCTCCATTGCGAAGTCCCGCCAGCGCCATCATTGACCTCGTGTGCGCTGCGGCAGCTAGGACTTCCGGTTCATGGAGCGCATACCGGAAGTCCCAGCCACCGCGGCACACACTGAGGTCAGTGATGGCGCTGGCGGGACTTCGCAACGGAGCTGCTTATCTGTCAGGAGAAGAGAGAAGAGGAGGCCTGTGACCGACGGGGAGCGTGTGGTTAGGTGAGTTGTCTTGTGTTTTTTTTTCTTTTTATCAGAGGGGGCTATATACAGGGGGAGGCCTATATACAGAGGGAGGACAATATTAGGGGGCTATATACAGAGGGAGGACAACATAGGGGGGCTATATACAGGGGGAGGACAACATAAGGGGCTATATACAGGGGAAGGACAACATAAGGGGGCTATATACAGGGGAAGGACAACATAAGGGGGGCTATATACAGGGGAAGGACAACATAAGGGGCTATATACAGGGGAAAGACAACATAAGGGGGGCTATATACAGGGGAAGGACAACATAAGGGGGCTATATACAGGGGGAGGCCTATATACAGGGGGAGGACAATATTAGGGGGGCTATATACAGGGGGAGGACAACATAGGGGGGCTATATACAGGGGGAGGACAAAATAGGGGGGCTATATACAGGGGGAGGACAATATAAGGGGGGCTATATACAGGGGGAGGACAACATAAGGGGCTATATACAGGGGAAGGACAACATAAGGGGGGCTATATACAGGGGGAGGACAATATAAGGGGGCTATATACAGGGGATAGACAACATAAGTGGCTATATACAGGGAAGGACAACATAAGGGGCTATATACAGGGAAAGGACAACATAAGGGGCTATATACAGGGGAAGGACAACATAAGGGGGCTATATACAGGGGAAGGACAACATAAGGGGCTATATACAGGGGAGGGACAACATAAGGGGGGCTATATACAGGGGAAGGACAACATAAGGGGGCTATATACAGGGGGAGGACAACATAAGGGGGCTATATACAGGGGGAGGACAACATAAGGGGGCTATATACAGGGGCAGGACAACATAAGGGGGGCTATATACAGGGGAAGGACAACATAAGGGGGCTGTATACAGGGGAAGGACAACATAAGGGGGGCTATATAAAGGGGAGGATAACATAAGGGGGGCTATATACAGGGGCAGGACAACATAAGGGGGCTGTATACAGGGGAAGGACAACATAAAGGGGGCTGTATACAGGGGGAGGACAACATAAGGGGAGTATATACAGGGAAGGACAACATAAGGGGCTGTATACAGGGAAGGACAACATAAGGGGCTGTATACAGGGAAGGACAACATAAGGGGCTGTATACAGGGAAGGACAACATAAGGGGCTATATACAGCGAAGGACAACATAAGGGGCTATATACAGGGGAAGGACAACATAAGGGGGCTATATACAGGGGAAGGACAACATAAGGGGCTATATACAGGGGAAGGACAACATAAGGGGGCTATATACAGGGGAAGGACAACATAAGGGGCTATATACAGGGGAAGGACAACATAAGGGGCTATATACAGGGGAAGGACAACATAAGGGGGCTATATACAGGGGAAGGACAACATAAGGGGGCTGTATGGGGGAAAAGACAACATAAGGGGCTATATGGTGGGTAGGGATGGACAACATAAGGGGGCTATCTATATGGGGGGATGGATAACACGGGCCAGTTATAAGGGGGACAGCACAGGGAGCCATCTATAAGGGACACTGGATGGGGGCAATTTATAAGGAGGACAACACTGAGGAGGCATCTATAAAGGGCACTACACAGAGGGGGACAACAATGGGGGGCATCTATAAGGGTAACTATACTGGGTGCGGTGTGTATACAATAGGGCATGCACATAGGGGGGCATCTACTTTAGTGGACTACACAGAGGGGGCCATATACTTTAGGGCAGGAATAGGGAACCTTGGCTCTCCAGCTGTTGCACAACTACAGCTTTAACTTTGGCTGTCCAGGCATGATGGAAGTTGCCGTTTTGCAACAGCTGGAGAGCCGAGGTTCCCTACCCCTGATATAGGGAATGCACAGAGGTTGTCATCTACTGTAAGGGGATTACACAGAGGGGGATTTCTACTATAGTAGAGGCACACAGGGCCATCTATATGGAGGACTGAACAAGGGGCCATCTACAAGGTGTCTACACATAATAAATAAATATATATATATATATATATATATATATATATATATATACACACACACACGCTACAAATGTAGTGCAATGTGTAGAGAGATGAGGATGGTGACAGAGTGAGGAGCCTAATATATTTCTCTGGCAGATTCTGTGGATTCGTGGCTCGGAGAAGTTCTCATAACGGCCCAGGGCAGATGGAGAAGAAGATGAAAAGGGAAGAACTCTGATCAGAGAAGAAGTGCCCTGTGAGTTGCTAAATCTATGTGCACTGTAATGTATATGGTGTATAGAGCCTGTGTAGAGCTGGGGCTACCTCTATATGACTGTATGAGGGGATACTGATCTTTGTTCAGAGGATTTTATTCAGTACCAGCGGTGGTGTTAGTCAGTATGTGGCCGTGTTAGTCAGTATGTGGTGGTGTTAGTCAGTATGTGGTGGTATTATTTGTTACTTGTAATCTGGTGCGGTGTTCATTGGTCTTAGTATACCAGATTTGATCAGTAACAATATGGTAGTAATGGTTGTGGTCACCGGCCAATAATTGGTAACAAGCGCTCCTAGGAAGTCTACTCAGCCGATGATCGGCCCATGTAAAAGTGCCAGAGATCTGCTGACATGAAAGCAAATGCCCCATAGTCGGCTGATTTGATCTTTTGTGCGGCTAAGGGCCCTTTTACACAGAAAGATTATCTGACAGATTATCAGCCAAAGATTTGAAGCCAAGGCCAGGACTGGATTTGAAAAGAGGAAAAATCTCAGGTTTTCCTGTATGACCTGATCTCTGTTTATAGTCTGTTCCTGGTTTTGGCTTCAAATCTTTGGCAGATAATCTGTCAGATAATCTTTCTATGTAAAAGGGCCCTTATATCATTGCTGTCGGCTGCACATCACCTGCCCTGCTGATTAGCAATCGTTTGCAGCCCTATGCTGCCCCATATCACGCCGTGTTATGTACCCTTATTAATGTTACCATAGATAAGTATGGTGGCAGAAGGGTGGGCCCCAAGAATGATTTCCCCTGGTGGGCCCAAGGCACTCCAGTCCTACACTGTATATATATATATATATATATATATATATATATACTATGATGTGGCCAAAAAATAAAATCTCTTGTGGCAGAGTCTTGCCTGAAGCCACAAGAGTGACTGGCAGAGCAGAGAGCCAAAGGTTGCTTTCTCTGTCAGTCCACTATAGGGGCCCATTAGGAGCCCTTATGGTTAAATACATAGGTGCAGGACGAACTACCCTCTGCTTAACCCTTTATGTACTGCATTGTGTAAATAACCAGAAGTTCAGAAGACAAGAAGATATCTGCTTTACTGCTGGTGCACTGATAACCCCTGACCTCTGCATGCAGCTCCTCACATTTTCCTGATTGATTGCAGCAGGCAGCCGAGAACAGAGGTCAGGGGTTATGAGTGCAGTGGAGCAAAGATCTCTTTGTCCTCTGCTTGTTAAGGCTATGTTCACACTACGTAAAACTATGGCCGTAGTTCTCGCCGCAGAACTACGGCCGTAGTTTTGCGGTGTGGAACAATGCCTTATCTTCAATGGGATCCCGGCCGGAGCGTACACACATCGTATACGCTCCGGCCGCGATCCCATGCGGCGCCGGAAAAAACTGACAGGTCAGTTTTCTGCAGCCGGAATTCAGTGAATTCCGGCCGCAGAAAGATCTGTCAGTTCACACAGTGAAGCGAGCGGCTCCGGCCGCTTGCTTCACTATGTGCTATGGGAAGCTCTGATGTGGGCGCACGCTGATGCGCCCGCATCAGAGCTCTTTGGCCGGACGGTACTTAAGTACCGGCCGCGATGATCCGGGCACAGACCGGCCATCCCGTGACCCGGCCGGGATCACGGGACGGCCGGTCTGTTACAGAATGTGAACATAGCCTAACCCTTTTTTGTGTTGCAGCATCCAAGTAAACACTGGGTCACTTACACACTACAGTACATAAGGGATTAAGCAGAAGGACACAGGACGGCTCTTGTGCATTCCCGTCCCCCCCCCCCCGCCACGGGCCCCATAGCAGCTGCCTACCCTGCCTCTATGGTAGCTCAGGCACTGTTGTGGTTAGCACTGTTGCCTTGCAGCACTGGGCCCTTGGATTCCAATCTTACTATGCGCAACATGTAAATTTGTATTATATCAGCATGGACCCCTTCATTTAGAATAGAGGATCCGTGGCTAGCCAGTATTTTTTGCCGCACAGATTCCAGACCGTTTTTGGTTTGTGTATGGGGCCATAGAAATAAAAGGGTCTCTATTTTTTTCACATTTGCATATATATAAAAGGGGCATAAAATATTCTGATTTGTTAATTTAAAATTTAGATTGTGAGCCCCATGCGGATAGGGACTGATATGAGTGATGACAATCTCTGTACAAAGCTGCAGAATAGTTTTGCATTATATATTTAAAGCATTGATTATGACTTCAAGAACGTGACCTATTTAACACTCTAAGGCTATGTTCACACAATTTAAAAAAAAAGAGAAAAGACGTCCTTCTTCGCCGCAACTTAACTGACTGCAGTGCAGTGCATTAAAGTCAATGGGATGACAGATGTCCAAGGCAGTGTATATAATGACGGACGTTATCTAATCATGTCATGTCAGTTATTTTCGGACGTCTTTTGCAAACAGCAGACGTTATTTTTCAGTTGTTCACACACAGTTTTGCTTTTTTCAACGTACTTCCTCCATTTTTACTATTAAATTCAATGGACTTTCAATGAAAGACACACCTAAACTAGAATCTCCAAATACTCAAAATAACGGACATCATTTTGGTCTCAAAATAACGGATGTCATTTTGAAATTTATAAACGGACAAAAGAAAAATGTTGTGGGAACATCGCCCTATATTCACATTGAAATTTGGAAAATTCTCCTAAAAAGTCACATTTTATTCTAAATAAGAAAGTACTGTATTTTCCGGCGTATAAGGCGACTGGGCATATAAGACGACCCCTGACATTTAATCAGATTGTCAAGGATTTGCCTTATACGCCGGAAAATGATAACCCCTGCCTGACTGCAGCCCTGCTGCGGTCAGGCAGGGGTTAGCTGCAGCTAAACTAATAAAAAAAAGAACAGTTAACTCACCCTGGGCCCTTTCCCGGGCTCCGTGCGTCTTCTCCACCACTCCCGTTGCCGGCGCAGCCAGTGTGACGTACACTGACTGCGCCAGGGATGCCAGGAGCTCTCCCCAGCAGCCGGGCATCTAATCGGAGACGCTTGGCTGCTCGGGAGAGCTTCGGAAGAATGACAGAGACTTCGGGTACTTCCGGAGCCTCCCAAAGCCTCTGTCATTCTTCCGAAGCTCTCCCGAGCAGCCGGGAGTCTCCGATTAGATGCTTGGCTTCTCGGGAGAGCTTCGGGCATCCCCAGCGCAGTCAGTGTACGTCACACTGGCTGCGCCGGCAACGGGAGCGGAGGAGAAGACACGCGGAGGCCGGGAACGGGCTCGGGTGAGTTAACTGTTTGTTTTTTAAATAGTCACTCCATACGGTGGGGATGCGGGACATTTTTGAGCCCCCCCCCACCGACCATAGCCGGCGTATAAGACGACCCCGACTTCTGACAAGATTTTTCGGAGTTAAAAAGTCATCTTATCCGCCGGAAAATACGGTGTATGGTAACATGGCTGGTTAAAAGTACATGTTGGGGTCACCATGGTAAAATAGATATCCTCATTCTGATAGATATTAGTGTAGCCATGCCACCAGTCTGCAGCATTACATTCGTGGCACACACATTGATGGCTAATCTAAAATGTAATCTTAAACAAAAACAAATTAAATCAATGTAAACTAAACAGGATTTGATCTTAGATTAGCCTTCGGGAGAGGTGAGAGAGGGGCTACAGACGGAGGTGTCAGCTGTCTGACCGAGGGAGCGCAGAGTAACATCAAGCAGCTTGTGTTGCTGTGCACATACGTGTAAGCTGCAAAAGCCAGATGATAGAAAATACTTCATAAAGGGCAATTGTAAATATTTTTATTTGTAAAAGTATAAAACGTAACAAAATAAAAAAGTCCTCTGAGGTGTCCATAGCCTTAAAAGGGAAATGTTTAACTTTTAGCCTGCTGTTATGTTCATGTAGAAGCTCAGTGGCGTTCTCGGTTTAAATATTATGTAAGTTAGGTTGTTTGTTGCATTGGGGGTGGAACTATAGTTCACCAATGTGCCCTGCCCCCCGGATGCCTCCTTATTAGTGTTGAGAAAACTTGCTGAACCCAAACATGTGGAATTTGATTCCCGGTGGCTGTTGGATGCAACCCTAGGGAGTCCTGGAAAACATGGATACAGCCATAGGCTATGTTCAAACAACGTTTTACAGTGTCTGTTGCATAGCAATGGACGCTGTTAAATTGCCGGATGCCAGGCTGCATTCCGGACGTTCCTGCAGCCGATATTATGTAAGCAGGCACAATCTTTTTTTTTACAATTGGTGTGCCCACAAATCAATTAGCCATTTACTTCAATGTAAAGTGAGGCCGCTGGCCGACTTAACATTGTGTGAACAGCTATTATTTCCAGACACTGTTCATTGAATAGCGTCCGGAAATAAAAGGTATGTACATTATTTTAACGCCCATGCGAGCACAGCGGACGGCATTGCATTGACTTCAATGCGATGCCACGCCTGCAGTAAAGAACAGATGCTGATTCCATTGCAATCAGTGTTTGTTCTTTACATAGAAACAACGTTGTGTGAACATAGCCTTAGGCTGTATTCATGTTTTCATGGCAGCCCTAGGGCTGCATCCATCTTCTCCAGCCATCGGGAGTCAAATTCCAAGTGTTTGGGTTCTACATGTTTGCTCAACACTACAAGGACTTATAAGGAGAACTTCTGTCAAATGTAAAGGGATACTTACCTGTCCCGATGCCCACACAGTGCATCACCCACACTCACAGTCCCCTACTGTTTTCGTTTTCCTTTCGCGACCAGGCTTAAAAATCAATGACTGAGGCAGACATCTCTGCAGTCACTTCTGACTGGCTCAACTGGTAGTTCCTGTCATAAAGACACAGGAAGCCAGGAGAAACAGGAGACTGGAGGGTCACAATGCACTGTGGCTGCGGGGGCATGAAGAGAGGTAAGTATCCCTTGATTGTTATATTCCCTCAACCCCCTGATCTTCAGGATTTTTTTACATTTGCCTGAAAGTCTCCTTTAAGTTTTATACTAACTAAGCTAACCTTGAAAACCAACACGCCTATGATTATTGTCTAGACTCGAAGAATTGCCCTATACATACACTTTTCTTTAGGAGTGATGAAGACTATGTGCATATAATGAACCCATCTATATTCTGTGCTAGAAGTCATTAAAGGCATGGCTTTTCTATAGCCCTGTTAATTATTTGAGGATTACAGTGACGGGTGATATTATTCCCATCATTACAATGTACAGTATTAATGTTGCGCATCCCAAGCTGTACCTTATCTGAATGTCTAATTATGGTGACCCGAGCTTGCATATGAAAATCAATACCAAACTCATTTACATTCCCATACAGAAGGCCATAATAAGTCAGTTTTTCATTCATTGGCTTTATTACATGCTGCAGTGTGACATATGTAAGAGTGAAAAGTGCGCTTTCATATTTCACCAAACCTATGACTTAGCATTGATTTCATTCTGCAGTCGTAAACACTGAGATGATGGAACATTGCAATCACCAGCTTCGTTCTATTGCTCTAATGGATAGGAGAATAAGCACATTTAAAACTGTGGTATGAAACTTTTACTAAAGTGTTGAAACAGCAAGATGTTATGAATAGGAAGAATCATCCTGCTATTCTGACTACTGACTGCTCAGCACTGTGTAGAGTAAATCACCAAACACGTGAGCTACATTTTGACTCTTTATCAAACATGCCTGAGGAAGACCCTTAAGGGGTTGAAACATAGCTCACATGTAATTGGAGATCTGATAAAACACTTGAACATTTACACTACCCTGAATACTGGTGGATTTCCTCATCAAGGCTTTTGTGGTGTCCTACCACAGGTGTTTCAATTATATACACCCTTCGCAAAAGTCTGTACTTACTGTATATGTGTGGTGATGAAAGTAGTACTAAAGTTCGCCCCTAGATGTCGCTGTATGATATATGTGTATTTAGAAGCTGCACAGCTAAAGAATGTAAAGGGTTATTGTTTCTCTATGTGCCACCTTAATCTGTAGACCAGTAGGATTCTTCTTTTCTTCTTTCCTATCACCTCTCCTCTTTTTTCTTCTGTTGAACTCTTTACCCACTCACAGCGCATGTTAGTTATGCTGGGGAAGTAGGTCATATGGGTGGATGAGGAGCAAAAGGTCTTTTGTGTTAGGAATTGTGGAGGAAGGACGCAAGCTAGATAGCTTTCCACAGTGGTCCTATCTGGGCTCTGGCCCTCTGCCAGGTCCCCGCACCCCTAAAGTCAGTCTTATCTAGAACCCCGTATGGGAAGGATGCAAGACAGTACACCTCTAACAACTAACGCTACATAGCACTATGCAGTGTTAAACCCCTCTTAGGAGAGGACAAGCGCGAGACAACCTCAACCCACGCCATGGACTAGGAGAAGTAAAAGAGCAGGACAGTATCCACAAAAGCCAAAGAGCTAGGAACTGATCTAGATAGAGCAAAGTTGCGATAAGCCTATAAACTCTATCTCGCAGCGCGGTTGTCAGCAGGCAACCCTGAGCATTCCGCTCATCCCAGGTAACAAGGTCTGGGGCCTGTGTCACCCTCTAGGAAGTTTCAGCCGAGTCTAGTAGGCATAAAGTGGTGTGAAGACTAACTCAAAGTCAATACATGAGCACAGGTGTTCTTCTTCTTCTAAGTATTCTACCTCATCCTCCAACATCCCGGCAGAGCACAGTACTACATGGGTTGGGACTCTCATGGCATTCTCCTCTCCACTACTCTGTTTCTTCGTATCACTCAACGCACTATCCAGTCGGCACGATTATATCTTACACTGCACTTCTACTACTGATCAGACTCTGTGATTTCTCGCTATCCAGCTCCCGGCC
This sequence comes from Dendropsophus ebraccatus, assembly GCF_027789765.1. Classification (NCBI taxonomy): domain Eukaryota; kingdom Metazoa; phylum Chordata; class Amphibia; order Anura; family Hylidae; genus Dendropsophus; species Dendropsophus ebraccatus. The sequence continues at coordinate 159,496,701 of NC_091456.1, read as the reverse complement.
GCCCCTCCCGCACTCACCCGCTCGGGGAATGAGGAGCAAACGAGCGCTGAGGGCGCTCGTTTGCTCCTCTAAACGACCCGTGAAATAGGGCCATTAGTTTGCAGATCAAGGTTATCGTAGAGATATTTGTTGGCACAGAGAGCCTTAGTTGTCTGCAGTGTTAGGTTTAGTGTTCAGGGATAGATTTAGGGAAAGATTAGGGATAGCTATATAGGGTCAGTTCTTTGTAGTTGTTCCTGTTTATGATGGTCTGCTTCATTCCTGACTGCAATAATAATAATAATAATAATATGTATATATATTTTTGTATTATTTACCAACATATTATTATTTTAGTACCAACATAGTCTACAGTACTTAAAGGGGTAGTGCAGCGTTTAACTTTGTAATGTGTGTTATTTAAGTGAATGGCCCCCTTCCCCGTGTGCCCCCCACCCCTGAAGTGTGGTGCATTATACTTATGTGTTCGCTGTCGACCCCACAGTTATGATCAGCCAATCGCGGCTGAGCAGCTGATTACTCGGCAGAAGGGGGCCAGCATTAGGGATGGCTGGAGCGGTCCAGCCGGCCTCCCGAAGATGGCGTCGTTGATGGCCGAACACGTAAGTATACTGCACCACACCTCTGGGGTGGGGGGAACACAGGGAAAGGGGCCATTCACCTAAATAACACACATTACAAAGTTGTATAACTTTATAATGTGTGTTATTTAGTGAATAAATGTTAAACGCCGCACTACCCCTTTAAAAATACTGGTGGTACATACATAGACAAAATTAGACATTACAGAAATGCATATGTAACGATCTTGGATAAGGTTTATCTTATAACATTTGTAACATGTTAAACATGAAGAGTGAGGGTCCTGCTTGCAAGAGTGTACAATCTGCAAGGGAAGGATTGGAGACAAAATGTAGGTGGCCTAAAATGCTTAATTTCTACAATGATCCATCTTTTATAAATAGGATAGTGCAGGTGAAGGTCAGTGAACCGATCATTAACCCACCCACCAAGTGAAGTGCTTGGGATGTTCCCTCCTCAAAAAATATTGGCATATTGCTAAGATTTGGCATCACTTTATAAGTGGTGTGGTGTGTGTGTGTGTGTGTGCGCGTAGGGGGGGGCAACTTCAGGGACTCCCACAGTCCTGTGAAGGACTTATCCAGCATTGCAGCGCCTTAAAGGGGTTGTTCAGTGGAAATCTTTTTCTTTCAATTTAAATGGTGTAAGAAAGTTATATAGATTTGTCTTTCCATACTTATTAGCTGCTGTATGTCCTGCAGGCAGGGGCGGATTAACTTTACCATAGGCCCCGGGCTGTTCACCAAGCCTGGGCCCCCCCAACCCCACTGTAACTATGGCAGCACTAGCCTGGTGTTCATAGTACAGGACAGATAATGTCATGATGTCCTGATTTGTGCAAATTTGTGATTTTTTGCAAATCATGGCAGAAGTGTAGCCAGGAGACAGTACACCATTGAAAGTATAAGTCTTTTTGGGTGGTCATGGGCCCCCCAGGAGCTCAGGGCCCCGGGCTGCTGCCTGAAACGCCCCTATTATAATCCACTACTGCCTGCAGGAAGTGTTTTATTTTAGATCGGGAACAGTGCTCTCTGCTGACATCTCTGGCTGAGACAGGAACTCTCAAGAGAAGGAGAAGCTTTCTATGGGAATCCCCATATAAAACCTTTCCTGCTCTGATTTTCGCTGGACAACCCCTTTAACTGCTCTTTTTCTGCAAAATGGTGTTCTTGGCCTCCCTGCTGTGCAAGAAACTGCAGGCAGCCCCACTTACTTCAATTAAGCTGTGCTGCAGTTCGCAGTTTGCAGCAGGTGGCCAGGGCACCACTGTGCAGGGAAAGACTGAGAAGGGGGCCATAACGCCAAATCAATGCTGCATTTCCTCTATTCTCAGAAATGTTAATTGGTCTCGGAGGTAAGACCCCACTTAACCCTGTTTATTTTCCTACTGCTTTTGTGGTGTCCCACTAGGGGTGTTGCAGTTGTATACACCCTTTGCAAAAGTCTGTACTTATTGTTATTATTGTGATGAAAGTAGTATCAAAGTTGACCACTAGATGTCGCTATATTATGTATATGTAAGCTGCACAGCTGAAGGATTGCAAAGGGTTATTGTTTTTGTGTGTGACCAGAATCTGTAGACCAGTAGGAGTTCTGCTTTCTTCTTTCCTATCTTCTCCCTCCTTTCTTCTTCTATTGCACTCTTTCACCCTCTCACAGCGCACCATACATGCTTGGGAGGAAGTGAGTCACACAGGAGACAGGAAGGGAAGAGTCTTTTGTTCTGGACATTGTGGAGGAAGGACGCACGCTAGATAGCTCTCCACAGTGGTCCCAGTGGCGTAGCTACCATAGAGGCAGGGAAGGCGGTTGCTATGGGGCCTGTGGAAGGAGGGGGCCAGGGGATGCACAGGGAAGAGGGGAGCCTCCTGTGTCCTTTTGCTTAACCCCTTATGTACTGCAGTGTGCAGGGGCGTAGCTAATGTCTCATGGAGTCAACTTGGCCCCCCCCCGGCACGCACACACACACACAATGCCATGTCGCGTTAAACCTATCCCCCATGCAGGCATGTGATAATTTAGTATTGACAGTTCTGTACACGAATTCACCATGTACAGAAAATTTATTGTGAAAACGGGGTGATTTCAGTTATAACTATGGGGGGAATTTATTAATATTTTTAAGAATGTTTTCAATATTTTTATACACTTTTCTTTTGGTTGATTGTGCATACTGATTAATGCAGTACTCAGGTTACCCAGAAAATGTTGGGTGCAGTAGTGTATATTACATCTTATATACAGCAGGTTATTCAGGAGATGTTGGGTGCAGTAGTGTATACTATACATTATATACAGCTGGTTATCCAGGAGATGTTGGGTGCAGTAGTATATAGTGTTACATGTAATGTACAGCAGGTTATCCAGGAGATGTTGGGTGTAGTAGTGTATAGTATTACATGTGATATACAGCAGGTTATTCAGGAGATGTTGGGTGCAGTAGTGTATACTATACATTATATACAGCAGGTTATCCAGGAGATGTTGGGTGCAGTAGTGTATGTTATATCTTATATACAACAGGTTATCCACGAGTCTCCTGGATAACCTGCTGTATATAAGACGTTATATATATATATATATATATATATATATATATATGTATATATATATATACAGTATATATTTCCCCCTCCCTAACTAAATAATCATTTAATAAATAATTTACAATAATAATGAAGAAAATGTATATACTTTCTCTTTAACTAATAAAATAATTTTTTCTTCCCTTACCTTAATGATGAAATAAATAAATAATAGTTAATAATAATAAAAATATAGATTTTTTTTTCTCTCCTTAACTAAAGCTGCTGCCTGTTACTATACAGTCAAGCAGAGGCAACAGCTTTAGTGGCTCCAAAACTTCTGCCCCACACAATAACAGACAGTCCCACCAGCAGCTCAGCAGCAGCAGATCTAGTGACACTGTAAGTAGTCATTGTGTCATTGTCACTGCTGCTGGCTTCTCTTTGTCTGGTCACCTACCCTCTGCTGGGCACTTCACACCCGCTGGAAATGGAGATGAATGGAGGCCAAAGCTTCACCTCCTCTTCTTCCTACCACCGGCACCAGGTTTCTGGTGACGTCATCATGCAGCACAGTAAGTTTTCCCGGTCCTGGTGCTGCAGACTGCCTATGCGGGGCTAAGGGGTCGGCTGGGTCCCGTGGGATTTTATTTTTAGTTAGGGGTGGCAGGTGGAGAGCAGGCAGCCTCCGGCAGGACTCCTTTACTTCTCATTTTGTTCGGCCCCGTACACCAGTACCGCCAGTACTGCCCTGATGGCGGCCCTTGGGAGGGGCCTCAGCGGAGAGGTGATCCGGCCCCGAGCGTGCTATTTAGCAGCAGCTTGCTGCATCCATGGGTCTTTGTGACCCATGGCTGCATAGATGGGCTGCTGCACCAAAGTTAGGGACAAAGAGAGGTGGCAGGGCCCGAGCGGGGCCCCCTAAGATGGCCGGCCCAGTCGCCATGGCGACTGCTGTAGCTACATCACTGGCAGTGTGTAAGTGACCCAGTGTTCTCTTACATTAAGAAAAAGGAAAGTTTAGTTCCTCTAGTTAGAAATGTCAATTGATAAAATGAGTAGCAATAGTGGCTAAATATGCAAATTAATCAACTTTTGGATTTATTATGGACTTAAAATAGCAGATAACAAATAGCAGTGGAATGAATACAATAAAACATAAACGGTTTAGAGATCTCTTGATTAAAAAATTAAAATAAAGAAAAAAATCCCGACAAAAATAAGAATGAAAAAACAGTGGATCAATAAGTATATATGCTGATCTTTCTTAAAAAATTATGTGTAAAATGGTAAGTTCATAAATAAGTCACTTGTAGAGAGTGACTTATTTATGAACTTACCATTTTACACATAATTTTTTATGGCGTCACGTGACAACATCTCAAGGTCCGGCTGTACCTCGGCCATCAACCATAGAAGTGGCGTCACACTACAACACCTAGCAAGTGACCGGCCGCTCCCCCAAAATAACATCACATCGGGGGTACACCACACTTTCATTAATAGCTCCTTCAGTAAGGACTTCAGTAAAGCCCAGTGCACAATACGAATAATCTGTATAACTCCTGTGTGCTTCTGTACAGACTCCATTGAGTGCCCTATATGGCAGCTCTGTATAAAATGGATCCGTAGTACAGCCATGTACATGAGCCCTTAGGCTAAAATCATTAGTCAATTCCTATTTATGTGGCTTCCTTGTAAATTTGGTTGACAACTAATATGGTTTTTTGACAGGTCCTTAGAGGGTTGTTCTATTAGCTTGACTCATGAACAGCAAAACTACCTAGTCAGTATGCGAAAAAAGTAGATTTGCCACTTAGCAGTAAGGGAAAACCAGGAGCCGATAGCAATAATTCATGGATGTCATGGATGAAATGCCTGTATTCAGGCCTGATCGTTGATCTAGTGATCCCAACCAAAAGCAGTATAGAAATCTATGTTGCTTTCTGTTCATAAGATTTGACCCACCATCAGGCATGGGCTGTATCATGCTTCAGTGAGACTACAATAAGTCGGGATCCGTTATAGGTCAGGAACAGATCCGTCATAGGTCAGGAACAGATCCGTCATAGGTATCATGGCTTTGTAATAAGAGAAACTATGACACTAAGGCAAACAGAGCCTAAACATAATCCATAAACAGCTATTATAGAGGTATTAAACAACTGTTCACATGGGGGGAAATGTAGAAAAATTGTGCCTTGCGTATATTGGAGAAAAGCCAGGGCTCTTAGTATATTTCCTGTGTTTCCCTGACTTCTTGCTTTTTCCCTGATTTCAGCTTTGTTCTGTGATTTTGTACTTTGCTACTGACTGTGTTCCCGACCTCGCCTTGGCTTGCTGTAATCCCTCTGGTTTATGATTCTGTATTGTGCTGCTGTCTTGGAATTGACCCCTGGCTTGTTTACTGGTTATACTAATCTCTGATTTGTGGCCTGATGTTTCTGTACTGTGTTTGACCGAGATTGTTTGACTTCCCTCTTTACTTGGCGGTCCCATCAATTAGCAGTGTAGGGACCGTCGCCCAGTCGTCGCTTGCGGCTTAGGGCTATGTTCACACTACGTAAAAGTACGGCCGTTGTTGCTGATGGCAACAACGGCCGTAGTTTTACCGTGGTGGAACAATGCCTGTTGTTCTATGGGATCCCGGCCGGAGTGTACACACATCGTGTGCGCTCCGGCCGGGATCCCATACGCAGTTTTCTGCGGCCGGAATTCAGTGAATTCCGGCTGCAGAAAGACCTGTCAGTTCACACAGTGAAGCGAGTGGCTCCGGCCTCATCAAAGAGTCTCGAAACACAGGACTAGCCAGATATCCCTCCTGGAAGGACCCAGCCAGGGGGTGGCACCTGTAAGGAAACCACCAAAACCACCATATTAAGTGGCCCTTCTAGTCAATGCAATGACAAGAGAAAAACCAAGGCCAGGTATCCATCCACATACAGCTGTTTCGGGGGGTTGCCAGTGGAGACTCTTTGATGAGGCTCCACGGGCTCTTCTTTTGCATATTCATGTTTCCCAGGGGGCAATGCACCTAGGACTTCACTGCATTGAGCGCTTTCACTAGCAGCCAGCAGTGTTATCGTTTGGCTGGTCTCCCTGAGATCAGCGATCTGTTTCTCTTATTGCAATGTAAGTGACACAGTTTAACAAGAGTTCAAAGAAGTTATTAAGTTATATGAACCCAAAAAATGTACCAAGTACAACAAAAGGTGCAACCGCTCCTGAAAAAAACGCCCTCATATGTGGATGGAAAAAAAAAATATGGCTCTTACAGTAAAAAAAATAAATAAATTGGCCAATCAAGATTATATATATATTTTATAACATATATATATAATATCTATTGCATTAGGAAGTCTCAACGATCCATTAAATGATATAGTACATCCATTGTTGACATTACAGCAAGGCCAACAGCGCCATGAACTTCCTTTTAGAATGAGGGCCATACTTTTCTACTACAGACTATATTACCCAATGTCCTTGCTCTAACATTGCTCCCACATTGTCTGCTTCCCAGCACTGGTGTTTTATAACCTTTGCTATGATATTAGGCTGCAGCTTTGCTCGTATTTTATATTTGATAGCCATTTTGTGCTTCACGGGAAGATATTTATTTCAAGTAGCCGATGCAATTTCCCTAGTTTCCCTATACCAATCTTCCTATAAACTATAATATGAACTCCATTTCTGCACCTGAGGGATTGATTTTTTCTAAATTGAAAACTAAAATCTTGATGTCTTGTATCAACAAATGTAATTTACTTGAATAAACAGGCAAGCTATTTGATTTAGCCTAAAGCACTAGAGAAAATACATTAACAAATCAAGGAGGACATAGGATTAAATATAGCTCGCCATAGATCACCGGGACTTTATGAAGGCCATGTATGGAGATTTTCTTTCTCCTTTTTTTAATTTGCTTCTCCATATAAAATAGTAAAATACATCCCATAGGCCATCAAATATATCATGAGTATATGGCTGTGGTTTCATTTGCATCTATGTTTGGTGCTTAGGGCAATGTAATATGTAACTAGTGACCTGGTGGTGAATTCTGGGGAAAAAGTATATTGGTTTATTCCTATAGAATTATGCAAATAGTCAGATATATGTACAATACTGGATACTCTTCCAGTCTTGCCAATGACCACATTTGTATGGTTGTGTAAGGTACCATCACCTCTATTTAAGACAAGCATGGGAAACTCTTGGCCTTCCAGCTGTTGCAAAACTACAATTCCCATCATGCCTTGACAGCCAAAGGTTTAGCATGATGGGAATTGCAGTTTTGCAACAGCTGGAGAACCAAGAGTTCCTTATGCCTGTCTTAAATAGAGATGATGTTACCCTGCAGCACCATGCAAATGTGGCCATTGGCAAGACTGGAGGAATATCCAGTATTGTGCATAGGACTTACAATATGCATAATGCAGTGTTTTCCTCAGACTGCCTCGATTTATTTATTGTAGGTAAAAACACAAAGACAGACAAACTTTAGGGTGTTGTAACGACAACCACGGATGTTGTGGTTCCTCCTTGGTGAACAGCCTCTCCACTTCCTCTCTATTCCTGTTCACCACCCACCGCCATTTCTATCCATGTGCTGTTTTCCCTTGCATTACCGAATCTGTCCAATGGGAGGATATGCGTTAGAGGGCTTGAATGGACCTGGGCTGAAAAAGGCATTTGGTGGGTTGATGTTAGTGGGTTGGGAGCGGCCTGGGCTGAGAGGGGTGTCAGGCGGTTCTACATTAGGGGGATGGGGCAGGCCTGGGCTAGTAAGGGTGCTTGATTGGTTAAGGCAGACAAAAGGTTCCAAATTAGGGGGCCTAGGCAGCCCTAGGCTTTGAAGGGCGCTGGGAGGGTCTGTATTAGGGGGTTGGGTGGGCCTGGGCCTAGGTGGGTTTTAAATAAGGAATAGTAAATTAACAGTTGGTATGGGTAATTGGGTTAGGGTGGAGGGGCTCCCTCTTGGGGCCTTCACCTTGACGTGGTGAGGGAGCTTGCGTGCCTTGGTGATCCACTGAGCTAAGCTGGCTGGTATTGTACGCCTGGTGGGGTCCCCCGTGCCAGACAGGTCAATGGGGAGAGACCAGACTAAGCAAGGCACCCGGAAGAAAGGGCTGGCATCTGCAAAAGCTGAGAAAGACCAAACCAGATTAAAGAAGCCGTAACTATGGTGTCAGCCAGGAGTGGAGTGGGACTAAAATGCATCCCTGGCATTGGAGAGACCCGCTTATACCGCTTACAGAGGTCAGCTTGCTTTTTGGTTTATGTTAAACATGTTTAATGTTTTTTTACTAAATATTTTGGTGTTTTTTTGCACAATTTTAAAAGGGTTTTCCTTGCAAAATAGACTGATGAGCTATCCACATGATAAGTCATCAGCCACGGATCGGCTCCTGTTCACTTAAATGGGAGCTGAGCTGCTGTCACGGGTTGCATTGCTATACTGTACAGTGAACAGAGACAAACTGCTTCCAACCTAGTCACTGTGTATTACAGGCACCAAACAGCTGACCAGTGGGGGAGCTTGATGTCTTACTGATCATTAGTTTATTTTTGCCTAATAATTCTCTTTAATGCTTTTTTCCCAAAAATGCAGCATGCATGTGCCACTAACATATTCATGCAGCATTAACATAGCATGCTACTAACATAGCATGCAGCATTTTGGAAAAAACACAATGGACCCAACAAGTGTATTGCAAAAAGTGACAGCATATCGATGGGGAAATATATATGCCTCGATATAACACCTCTATAGAATGTAATTCATTCTATGTACTTGCTAATCACAGTACCACGACTCACAGTGCAAACATACCATCAAACATCATACTCCATTCACACAATGGATATATACTGCATGTGCCACTCAGTAACATACCGCATGTACCACTTACATACTTATTACACCAACATATACCACATGGGCCACTAACATGCCTGCCACATACCGTATGCGCCACTCACTTATCACCTACCACATGTGCCACTAACATACTTGCCACATACTGTACGTACTACTAACATACTCTTCACGTAACTGCATATGCCACTAACATACTCACATATGTCAATTACATACTTAATACATACTGCATTTTGGGGCATAATTTTTTGCACTTTGAGCTCGAGTTTTTATTAGTATCATACTTGTGTAGATCGGAAGTTTTGATCGATCTTTATTATTTTTTTCTACTATGCAGATAGCAGCCGGTCCTCACCCGCTATGAATCAAGCTCTGTTCCTGAGCTCGCTTCATAGTTTTCTAGCAAAACCATGGAGTACGGGTTGTGTGGTCACAGGCCTCACCTTCTCTGGCTGTAAATCATTCTGGAGGAGGCAGGACCTGAAGATTCAGGCAGGGGACGGCCTGTAAAGTACCCCAAACATGCGCCGATCTCACTATTTGCAGCCCCCACGGCTAACAAATCATTATGTGTATTAAGTATTCACCCAAAATTTCACATAATCCAGGAATTAGCACCAAATTTATCATTTGCGACTTTTTAAAAAGTCGTACAAACAGGTACAGGCCTACGTTTGGTCAGTACCAGGTGAATATGCTTGCACAATTTTTGTAGTTTTGCGACTTTTTGTGTGACTTTTTACTTAGATATATACATTCACTCTGGCAGTGCTACATTTTAATCAATCAGTCACAAGATATTGGAACAAAATACATACCAAACCCCATTAGAATAGTTGCACACATTAGACTCCTTAGTAAATGTCCCTCTAAGTGTTTAGTCCTACAAGACTTGGATGATACCACTTCCCAAAAAATTTTTCTACTTATATTAGATATGAATTTCTCCTATTTCACACTTGGCGGTGGTATGTCTACCCTCAATAATAATTTAACAGTAATATTATAAAACCACTAATAATAATAAAATTAATGTATTGTAATACAACTAATGGAAAAAAACTAGAAAGATAAACATCTTAAGGTTGAACTGAAAAGAATTTGTTTTTGCCATTTCTTTTCATTGAAGTCTAGTAATCTGTTTTCCCACAACAACACACCTCCCTCCCATGTTGCTTCCAGCATGTTCACATGACACAGTATAAACGAACAGGTCACATGTCACCTGTCGCATCTTGATTACATATGATTCTCCATAAACCTGTCCTGTCATCCATCATCTCTATTTATACTCTTAGTGTGTTACATTAATGAAGTATAAACATGGCGTACGGTTACAAAAGTTAGGAAGGTATATGTTCTTGGTAAGCGCACGTCAAGTAAAGGCGTATTGTTTTGTATTCTTCACCGAGTCAAAATAAAGTCGTAGACAGTCGTCCCGTCTGATGTCTACCGTCTTCCCAGAACAGTCAACAGAAACTTTTCCATAAACATCTCCAAGTATTTCCCAAGAAATCAGCAAGTACTTGCATAGAAAGTTTGTAAATGTGACGAGGACTAGTTTAATATAGTGCAAAGAAAAAGAGGAATAGCTGTCTGTAACATCTGATCAGAATCTACCGCCCTATTTCTCGGAGGTCCTTTGGAAAATAAATACACCACTTCATAGACCGTCAATTACTTTTTTGTTGAGCTAGCTTTCAGAAAGTTCTCTTGAAAGTTTTCTCTGTTTCCCAATAAGTCTAGTGGTAACACTACTACTTCAGCCAGCTAAAGGGGTATTCCCACTTGGGGGTAGTTACACCCAGAGAATGCACAGGATATGGCATAAAGAAGGCTCGGCCTGCAGCTCTATTCTGCAGGGATTTGGGGTGACTGTTTTTAATGTCTTGGGAAAGCCCCAGCTTTTGGACTCCTGCAATCTCTTATGTTATATCAGCACACTGGCTGAGCGGGACGTGCACCTGGGAACCCCCAAAGCAAGCCGGATCGCGGAGCAGGTAATGTATAAGCTCCGACAGGCCGGGGGTTAACGGGGCGGTCTCCCGTCATACTGACAGCCGGACAGCATAGACTTTACAGGGCAGGGATCCGCAGCGGATCTCGCTATGAATTTGCAGCGAGAAATCCGCTGCGGATCCATCATGTGTGAAGGCACCCTTAAAGAGGCTGCCCGATCTGCCATCGGGTGTGGAGGGATGCAACTGCATGCTGAGAAGTCAGGCTGCCAGAGATTGTTTGGGAATGCCTCTTTGAGTTGAAATTGTAAAGGTGTAGAGTGTCGTGTGCCCCCGGGATGTTGTGTCGGAGGATCAGCCAGTAACTTCCTAGATGGTGAAGTGTGACGCCACTCCAGTGGGGGTTGGCCGAGATACAGCCGGACCTTAAGATGTTATTTTGTGACGCTAGTGTCGGTTGCGTACATAAGTATGAAGGCACGCCTGCTTTTCGTTTAGAAGGCCGGTTGTACCTTGTTTCCCTGTAGACAGTGTCCTGCCGAGTTGCTACCGGGCCCCTTGGGATAAAATCACGGTTGGCCAGAGTGGTGTAGTGATGGTCCCGGACTATCGGAACTGTCACCCACAGAAAGGGGAAATGTCCCAAGGCTGTAGTGTACACTGTGTAGGTGTGAGGAGAAGAATCACAGAGTCTCTTTATCATAAATAATCTTGTTTTTACTTGAAAAGTACTTGTTTGCAGTAAGTTATACAGCTTTGTGTTGACAGGGTATGATACACTTGATAGTTCCCCTGAGAAAGCACTTTATAAGACACTTGGTAATACAACAACCAGATCTGTGATAGGAAAACAGTGAGGAGTACAGTCGTGCCAACTGTGTAGCGTGTTGAGAAGTACAAAGAATCAGAGTAGCAGAGAGGAGGAGGTTGTGAGAGTCTCAACCCAAGTAGTAATGTGCTCTGCCGGGATGTTGGAGGATGAGGTAGAAGAATACTTAGAAGAAAAAAAAGAGAATACTTGTGCCCGTGTATTGACCTTTGACTCTTTACACCACCTAATGCCCACCAGTGTCGGCTGAACCGTCCTATGAGGGTGACACAAGGTTCCAGACCTTGTTACCTGGGAAGAGCAGAATGCTGAAGATTTCCTGCTGACAACCGCGCTGCGAGATAGAGTTCATAGGCCTTAGCAACTTTGCTCTATCCAGATCAGTTCCTAGCTTTCTGCTGTCTGTGGATACTGTCCTGCGCTGTGACTCTCCTAGTCCACGGCGTGAGTCGGGGTTGTCTCTGACTTGTCCTCTCCTGTGAGGGTTTAACACTGCATAGTGGCGTGTAGCATCCGACATGGAGAGAGAGGAGCGGCTGCACATCTCACCTATGGCTGATACTAATGCTGCTAAGCCTATTTTAAAAAAACAACTTCAGGATGTTGGAATATGAATTGATCAAGCCATATCGCCCCGTGTACCAACGTGCAGGTTTCCTGGTTCACACGGGTCCCTACGCTAACTCCACACCGTGTCGGTCAGTGACCGCCACCCCTGCAAAGCGTGCACATGCAGAGAAGGGAGGCCATGGAATGGCCCTTCAACTTCCATGTCACAGGACCAGACCCAAAGTGCCCCCCCAAAAATTCCCAGCCAGCACCACCGGCGAGGAAGGCTGCCCCCAAACAACACAAGTATGGATATGGTATTACACTCACCAAAAACTGCTGCAGACAGAATGGAAAAAACATGGAGGTACTGTCGTGTGAGCACAGGTATATGCTCTGCTGACTTAGGTCACATGGGTCTTTTAAAGGGGAGTGCCAGCTGCCCAGAAAGGGGAGAAAAATACAAAATCCGACATGGAGAGAGAGGAGCGGCTGCACATCACACCTATGGCTGATACTAATGCTGCTAAGCCTTCCCTGAACCGTATTTTGTTTCTCTCTTTTCTCAGTGTTTTTGCACTCCTCCTGGAAGACCCACATGACCGCAATTAGCAGGAGACACCTGAGTGCATGTGCTTTTATCCCTCCTGTTTGTCTCATTCTATCTGCAGTAGCAATGGTGAGCGCAATACCTTATCCAGACCTGTGCTGTTTGGGGGCAGCTTCCTCCGCCGGCGGTGCTGGCTGGGAGTTTTTTTGGGGGGGCATTTTGGGTCTGGTCCTGTGGCATGGGGGTTGCAGGGCCATTTTATGGCCCCCCTTTCCTGCCCATGCACGCCTGCAGGGGTGGTGGTCGCTGACTGGCACAGTGTGGACTTAGTGTAGGGACCCATGTGTATCAGATACCTGCACGCGGTACATGGGGCAGTGTGGCTTGATCAATTCATACACAAAATTCTGATGTTTTTTATGCAGCCGAGAGGCACTAGTGTCAGCCATAGGTGTGAGGTGCATCGCTCTTTATCTTCCCTGAACCGTATAGTGGCGTGTAGCGTTACTGAGAGGAAACTGTGTGCTGTGTCTTGTCTTGCTACCTACCCATACGGGAACCTGACTTACACTGACCTTCAAGGAAGCGGGACCTGGCAGAGGGCCAGGGCCCGAGAGGAACCACTTTAGAGAGCTTTCTAGCTTGTGTCCTCTACAATGTCCCACACAAAAGACTCATGCACTTCCTCCACCCATGTGACTTCCTTCCCCAGCATATCTAAAGTGCGCTGTGAGTGGGTAAAGAATGCAGTAAAAGAACAAAAGAGAGAGATGATAGTGCAGAAGAAGAGAAAATTCCTATAGGTCCATAGATCCATGTGACACACAAATAAACAATAACCCTTTACATACTTCAGCCGTGCAGCATCTAAGTACATATATCTAATACAGGAACATCTACTGGCGATACTGTGTCATTACCTTTATCACCACATGCATACAATAAGTACAGGCTTTTACGGAGGGTGCAACCAATAGCAACACCCGTGGTGGGACACCACATAAAGTACTGGTGCAGAGTACTGTTTCATCATATTACTTTTAAATAAATTGGTGGTTGAGCATGATCACTGCAGCACTATTCAAAGACTATAGGACTGACAGAGATTCCTAAATACTATACTTGGTCATGTCATTGTTAGCAGCCTTTGCTGTGATCATTTTTTTTTTCTGGTGCTTGATATCACATCTGGCTTGGTGAGATGTAACTGCATCCCGAGAAGTATTCCGCATGTTTCGTCTGTTGGCCTTAAGAAACCTTATGCAACCTTCACTTTTGATTGTTCACCCAAAATATCTTACAATTGTCGGGTTATTTGAAAATTTTATTTTAACAGTTTCGGAGGTCCTGGCCTTAGCATTCATTATTATACTGGAAGGCGCAGCTCTAAAACTGTCCAGTCCTTACATGGACCATATATTGTGGATGAGTGTCTAAGGGCTAAGGGACTTAACCACTACACTAAAATTAGGCTTGCTGCATATGAATAGCAAGCAACCTGTGAAAAAGGACTATGAATATAAAAAGAAGTAGTGTTCAGTTCCTAGACGCATTTAATATCTCCAGTTATACAAAGTTATGTACGAATGTACGAAAAGGATTACACTGTATATAAGGGATTAATGGTGATGGTTAAAAAGTGTGGAAAATTATATATTTTTGATTAAAGGGGAACTATCAACAGGTTAGACAGATCTCCTTGGCACCGCGTTTTTTTTTGTTTTTTTTTGTTTTTTTTTTTGGGGGGGGCAGGCGTTAGGAGCACTGCTCTCCCCCAAATGGCCGATCCACTCCCACTTTCTAAAGATATTGAATGGAGCCGGGGTGGGCTGGATTGGCACTATGGGGGCAGCCAGTGCTCCTGACGCCCCCCTCCCATTGCTCTTAACGTTCTCACCTTACCGAGGAGCACATGGCTAACTGCAACAGAACACTGGGGAGGAAGGTAAGAGGCATACTCTCCTGTGCAATAGGAACATATAAACAGGATAGATTTGTCTAACCTGCTGATTGTTCCCCTTTAAATGAAATAAAAGTTGTATTTTAAATAAAAAGCCACACATATAGGATATTCAGTAGAAATTTTGAACTGATAACCTGTTGTGAATAATAGAGATTAAGACTGGAACATAAAGGATCTGTTATACTTCACATAAAAGGACCAATGTTTGCTCTTCTAATGCTCTGTTTGTTGCCTTCTTGTTAAGAATGGATACACACCCAGGTAAATACCAGTCTCACGTGTCCTGGCACATGTTGGCAAGGAAACTTGACTGGAAGATGTTACTCCCTTAAATATTCGAAAAGCTTAAAGAAGAAGTCTGGTGAAAATTTTTATTAAAGTATTGTATTGCCCCCCAAAAGTTATACAAATGACCAATATACACTTATTATGGGAAATGCCTATAAAGTGCTTTTTTCCCTGCACTTACTACTGCATCAAGGCTTCACTTCCTGGATAAAATGGTGATGTCACAACTCGACTCCCAGAGCTGTGCGGGCTGTGGCTGCTGGAGAGGATGATGGCAGGGGGACACTGAGGGACACAGGGCACTGGAGAGACACTGAGCATCCCTCTGCCATCAACCTCTCCAGCAGCCACAGCCCGCACAGCTCTGGGAGTCGAGTTGTGACATCACCATTTTATCCAGGAAGTGACATCACCATTTTATCCAGGAAGTGACATTACCATGTTATCCAGGAAGTGACATCACCATTTTATCCAGGAAGTGAAGCCTTGATGCAGTAGGAAGTGCAGGGAAAAACGCACTTTGGGGGAGATTTATCAAACTGGTGTAAAGTAGAATTGTCTTAGTTGCCCCTAGCAACCTATCAGATTCCACTTTTTGATTCCTCACAGAGTCTTTGAAAAATGAAAGGTGCATTTCCTGTAATAAGTGTATATTGGTGATTTGTATTACTTTTGGGGGTAATACAATACTTTAAAAAAAATTTTTGCGGGACTTCTTTAACGGGGAAAATGAAAGTACTGTACTTGTGCTGTTCAGTCACCTATCACCTTGATGATATTCCTCCACACAAGTTTTTTTTTTTTAGAAATTCTAAATCAAGTACACTCTACGTTACGAACATATCCTATGCTGCCTATTTAAGCACTGCATGAAGGGTAGATTATTAGCAGGTTAGAAGCATCTTCTTTGCTGATATGTCCTTATAGTGCACAGGGCGCTAAGGGTAAAGGTAATCTGTGCCATTTTCGTTATAGGATATGTAAATGAGACGGTTTGGTGCACTGGGGGTGGGACTACCACCCTCAGTGCACCGATGCACCCCATATGTCATTCTGGTGCTAATCACTGCACAGCGCCGGATGAATAGTGGTCTCATCCCAGTGGTGGTCTCATCCCAGTGCACCAAAGAGCCAAATTTACATATCTAATACACTACAAAATTCACAAAAATGGCCTTGAGTATTGAGGTAAGAAAATTACCTTAAAGGGGTAGTCCACCCAAAAAAATTTTCTTTCAAATCAACTGGTGCCATAAAGTGCCAGAGATTTGTAATTCACTTCTATTAAAAAATCTTAAGTCTTCCAGTACTTATTAGCTGCTGTATGTCCAGCAGGAAGTAGTGTTTTCTTTCCTGTCTGACCCAGTGCTCTCTGTTGCCTCCTCTGTCCATGTCAGGAACTGTCCAAAGCAGGAGCAAATCCCCATAGAAAACCCCTCCTGCTCTCCAGACTGGAAATAATACAACTTCCTGTTGGGCATACAGCAGCTGATAAGTACTGGAAGGCTTGAGATTTTTTAATAGAAGTAAATTACAAATCTCTGTCACTTCATGGCAGCAGTTGATTTGAAAGAAATTTTTTTTGGGTGGACTACCCCTTTAATTCTCAGCGTCCCATGCCCTATAGGGACATATCAGCAGGATAGGATATCAGAGGTAGTGATTTCTCACCAGTGCAATCAGGTGGTAGGGAAAGCTAATTGTATGCTGGTCTGTATAGCTAGAGATATAACTGGTAGGATTGTGATCCCGCTGTGTGTAGATGTATGTGTCCAGTTCTGGAGACCTCACCTACAAAATGAAAGACTAAAAGACTTGGCCCCTATTACACAGAGCGATAATCAGACGAATCAGGCCAATTATTGCTTTCTGTAATAGAGACAATGATTAGCCGATGAAAGGATCATTAGCTGATCGTTTCTTTAGGTCCAGAAATAAAAACATCGGTCACTGACCGCGCATCACTACGTGTAATAGTGATGCGTGTTAATAGATTACCTCTTCCCGGCACCACATACTGCAGCTTCTCTGTGCTGACAGGCAGCTCAACCAATGACTGGATGAGACAGCTGCAGCCAGTGATTTGCTGAGCGGGTTGTCAGCTCAGAGAAGCTGCAACATGTGGTACCGGGAACAGAGCAGAAGGCAGGAGGAGACCGAGAGCATGGAGAAGAAATGTATGAACAGTTTACCCTTAACGATGTCTGTGCAGACCTTGCTAAAGGATAATCGAGCCGTGTAATAGGTTCAGTAAATGAGCGTCGATCTACCAGATCGCTGCTCGTTTATATTATTGATCTGGCCGTGTAATAGGACCCTAAAGAACTAAATCTGTATAATCTGCAGGAAGAAGGGAAAAGACATATATGAAACCTTTAAATCTGTTAAAGGATTTTAGGGGAGATAAGCTGCTGCCAGAGCTGTCTGCCAGGGGCTTAATTTTTTAATTCTTTCAAAATTCAGTACACATAAAAGCTGGGCCAAGCCAAGGCCAAGTATGGGATGAACATAAGAGATAGTTGGCATTCTGATAGCTAATAAAAGTGTATAGTTAGCCATAGTATAAGCCATCAATGTTTACTTGATTGGGGTCCAAACTCTTTTTATTGCTAAACATGTCTGGATGAGCAAATGTGCCAAGTACAGCAGCTCACATCATTTAAATGTTGATAGCCCATTCTAGGTAGAGGCCTTTAATGTTATTGCCCAGGAAATCCCTTTAATATTTGGAATATACATTTGGACTGGTGAACTGGACTATGGCAGGTACTGTACATACCTGTGAAAGGTTGAGGCCGGACGTATTTCTGTGATGTATGACTGTGATTGACAAAGGTTCTGCTTATATAAATGAGATATTTCAAGCTGGTGACATGTATACACATTGGGTTAATTATAGGCATAATAAGGCATATCACTTATGGGCAGACAGGCTCGGAGCGAGACCTTTCCTGGCTTTTCAAAGACATATTATAAATGCTGTAATTAATTTCACACAATGGCAAATGGAAACATTCATATGATATGGTGAATAATAGGCCGGGAGTTGTGTGTTGTGTGGGTGGTGAGGACAATTTGCCAATAGAGATCTTTGTTTAATATGATTTTATCTTTTTTCCCTCTTTCAGCTGTTGGATTGCAATTTACACCATGTAAATGTTTGAATGTTGCTATTGACAGAATAAACTAAACATTGCTAGATAGACCTACAGTATGAATGGTGCGGCCCAGGCGCATATCAGACGGCGATAAAATAAGCATGTCCTTGTGGTGGCAAAGTCAAGCTAGACTATAAAATGTAATATTGTTAGGAACTTATATACCCTTAGTAATACATTTCATGATAGTTCTGGCCAGTTTGCCACCAAGCTTTTGTAATTGGCAGATAACTCTATGAGGACTCCTGACTTCATAATCCTTGTATTATTTGTGCAGCCATGAAAACTGACAGCAAAGATATGCATACAGTACATACGTGTTGTCAGTTTTCAGATCACACAAGCAGTGTACACATACCTAGTGCACTGCTGTGTGATCTGGCATCCTGCTCTCCGGCTTTCCCATCCTGCTCTCCGGTTGACGGCTATATCTTAAGGGCCGCCTCCGTTGCTCTGGCTGTCAATTATTCTGGGGTTGGCTTGAAGAGACAGCAGCGGCTGAAAAGCAGGATAGGGGAGCCGGAGAGTGGCATGCCAGATCACACAGCAGTGCACTAGGTATGTATACATTGCTTGTGTAATCTAGAAACTGACACTACAGATATATGCATATCTGTGCTATTAGTTTCTATCAGCAGGAAGATGTGCGGTTGATAGCGATACATTTTAAAGCAAGTTCAAAAGATGCGATCAGCTGAGGATAGTATGGGTACCCCAGTTTCCCAGGCTTACTATACTTTATATCATAAAATTGGTGTACATTATACTAGCATAGGGGTTATATTGTCCGCTATCAGAGAGGGGAGGAGACCAATTTTACTCTGATGTCGATGTCCGTTTGTATGCTTTTAACATGGACTAAATAAGCTTGGAACTTTTACTCATTGGAGCAGGAGATCATCCTTTTTCTTTGCTACCACAATTTTACTCTTAGCCCACTCCCAGCAGTACAAAAGGGCGCTCATGGAAGCAATAAATCATGACATTTTGTTTTATATAATAGAAAAAACAGCTAGTAAAATGTCTAGGCTTTTGGTATTAAATAAATAGGATAACTTCTTGAATATAATTAACACATCACAGATAAATGGTATCAAATTGGATAGAGATAAATAGTACATACTGTGCCTTTTATTGTCATAGAGAATCCCATACACTCTCTCATTGGTGCCATGCAATTCTCCTTTGGTATCTCGTGGGTGCCATTTAGTTCCCATAAATATGTTATAGTGTGTCACTACTACTAAACCTTGTTCACACATCATACCAGGGCTCCTAGACTTGCAGGCCTGCGGTCTGGAAAATGCAGCCATAGAAATCCAGATCCTCTACCTTGAGGAACCACTTTAGGAATAAAAGAAGAATAACCTGCTCCAAAAAACCTTCTCCATCAGGCCCCGTTCACACTCCAATGGGATGCGCTCCTCCGCTCCGCCGCTCTGCGCTCAAAGGATTGACATGTTAATTGCTGCGGTAACAGCATAAGGAGAAACTAGCGATAGAAAGAATAGAGAAGAAAGAGTAAAAGTAAGAAATAAGAAAGGCCAATGCGATCCTCCAGAGAGCTGCCGGAGGGGAGATAGAAACAGCCACTATTCATCCGGTGTCCAAAGGTCCAGAATCTAATTAGCAATAGTGCGATAGTTAGGCGTCTGCAGGAACTCTGACCATAGGAGCCACAGTTTGGCTACTGCTACCACTTTCCCACTAAATTCCGCGCAGAGCTCCTCCATCCTGGAGATCACTAGTTCTTCCTGGAACCAGTCTGCCATCGTGGGGCTATCTTTAGTTTTCCAGCTCCGAGGGATGACCCTGTGTGCGGCTGCAAGAAGGTAACGCGCTATAGATTTTTTATTCGACTGCACCGTGCCTGGCAAAACTAGCAACAACAGGACAGTCGGATCGTCCCGCAGTCGGGTTCCTGTGATCTTCCGCACCACTTCAATCACCTTAACCCAAAAGGGACGTAAGCGTACACACGACCACCATATGTGCAGCATGCTACCCACCTCCCGTTGACATCTCCAACAGGTATCAGGAACAGCTGGATAGAAGGAATGTAACAGAGAAGGAACCCTGTACCATCGTGATAATATTTTATAGTTTGTTTCCTGATACCGGGTGGAGACAGAGGACTTATGACAAAACAAAAAGGCTTTGCTCCACTTGGATGCCGTTAAGGTCTGAGAGCACTCCCCCTCCCATCCCCTCTGGAAAGCGGGAGCGGGTGGGTTGGAAGCAGAAAGAAGAAGGACATATATCTGAGAGACCGTATGCTTCGGAGAAAAACTAGCAATACAGAGTCCTGTAGAGGTTCAGAGCTGTCTTATTAGCAGATTCAAAATGCAGTAGCTGTCTATAATGTAATAAGGTAAGCGCGGTCTGTTCAGGTTCTGCAATCAGACTATTATATGACTTCAGCGGCGTCAACGTCGACGCATGGCGAAAGCAGGGGGGGCTCAGCCTGAGCAGCCAATGACGCGGCAGAGGGGGGCCGGCATCAGGGACGGCTGCAGCGATTCGGCCGGCCTCCCGAAGATTACGTCGTTGACAGAAGATTGGGGACGGGGACAACGCGCGTCAGGTATGTATAGTACACTACACTTCTGGGTCCACGTGGGGGGTGGAGGAACACGGGGAAGGGGGCGATTCACATACATAACATACATTACAAAATTGTATAACTTTGCAATGTGTGTTATTTTGTGAATAATTTCTTAGTGCGGCACTACCCCTTTAAAAAACCCTGTTTAATATAAAGATTTGTTTGATTCAATAGGTTGTTCTCTGGTGACACATTGCCTTTAACCCCTTAAGGACCGTGCTAACTTTCGTTTTTGCGTTTTAGTTGTTTCCTCCATGTGCTTAAAAGCCCATAGCACTTGCATTTTTACACCTACAGACCCACATGAGCCCTTATTTTTTGCGTCACTAATTGTACTTCGCAATGACAGGCTGAATTTTTCCATAAAATATGCTGCAAAACCAGAAAAAAATTATATGCGCAGTGAAATTGAAAAAAAAAACGCAATTATTTTTCTTTGGGGGGGCTTCATTTTTACGCCGTGTGTCCTATGGAAAAACTTAGTTGTTTTATATGTTCCTCAAGTCATTACGATTAAAACGATATGTAACATGTATAACTTTTATTGTATCTGATGGCCTGTAAAAAATTAAAACCATTGTTAACAAATATACGTTCCTTAAAATCGCTCCATTCCCAGGCTTATAGCGCTTTTATCCTTTAGTCTATGGGGCTGTGTAAGGTGTCATTTTTTGCGCCATGATGTGATCTTTCTATCGGTACCTTGATTGCGCATATGCGACTTTCTGATCGCTTTTTATTACAATTTTTCTGGATTTGATGCGACCAAAAATGCTCAATTTTGCACTTTGGGATTTTTTTGCGCTGACGCCGTTTACCGTGCGAGATCAGGAATGTGATTAATTAATAGTTCGGGCTATTACGCACGCGTGATAAAAAACATGTTTATTTATTTATTTATTTTTATTTGTAAAATGGGAAAAGGGGGGTGATTCAGACTTTTATTAGGGGAGGGGATTTTTTTTATTAATAAAAGCACTTTTTTAACTTTCACTTACAGTAATATGAAGCCCCCTGGGGGACTTCTATATACACAGTACTGATCTCCCATTGAGATAAATCCTGTGTATATAATAGAGCAATGATCCATCAGATCGGTGCTCTATTATAATGGTCTGCTGCAGACCATCTGAATAGATTGCCGAGCCAGGATCAGCGTCATTCCGACGCTGAGCCCCTGCCGGCTCATTAAAACGGATCTCCCCTCCGTGATCGCATCGCGGGGGGGAGATCCCCCACTAGACACCAGGGAGAGGGGGCACAGCTGCTATTCAAATGCAGCTGTCAGCTTTGACAGCAGCATTTGAATAGTTAATTAGGCTAATAGGCTAATACACGCGGTCCATACATTTAATAGGCTAATACACGCGGTCCCTGGCTGCACATAGCAACCAGGGACCGCGCGCTGCAGAGAGGGCTCACGCCGGGAGCCCTCTCCGTTTACTCTTAACGGCCGCATGACGGGTATACCCGTCATGCGTCGTTAAGAGGTTAAGGATTGTGCCTCTTCATACACTTGGTGCAGGTTACATCAGAGAACATTTCTTTAAAAGGGTTACCCGGTCAGGTAAAATACATGATGAATCATCCCCCCTCCTGGAGATTAACAATTTATTCCATACTTGTTATCTTTCCAGTCTCTTCCCCCTGTCCTGAACATGCTAAAGACACAAAAAACGGTTGGCGAGCTATTCACTCATCATCTCATCTGTGTACCCCCTCCTCCCCTCTACATTCTGTAACTCTGGGTGGGTTAATCACAGTGAGGTCACCAGTAACTTGACCTCAGATTAAGGCTATGTTCACACTACGTATATTTCCGGCCGTAGTTTTTACGCGGCCGGAAATGTGTGGCTGAAACTACGGCCGTGGGAAAAAATAGACATGCGGCTGAAAACATACGGTCATTTACTTGGAAATCTGGTTCAACTAAAAATAACAAATAAAATCTTTAGAAAGTGATGCAAACACCTCTGGATGCATCTGGGAAAGCAGGGAAACAGTTTACATGAATCGCTATTACCGGGGTTTGCGATCCTCTGCAGTAATGCAGATGCCTCTCATAGTTAATATATTTAATTAATAAAACACATTTTCGTTGTAATAAAGTCCCTTTCGTTGTTCAATAATTAAATTTAAACGGATCCATCATTGTGCAATTAAATATACTGTTAAAATAAATAAATATATAAATAAATGTATTTTTATATATATTTATTTTTTGACATTATATTTAATTGCACAATGATGGATTCGTTTAAATTAAATTATTGAACAACGAAACTGATTTTATTACAACAAAAATGTGTTTTCTTAATTAAATATTAATTAGTACAGGAAGCTCCATAAGCCGTTAATTCATATTGCCGGCAATAGAGCATTCTGTACTAATCATCACTTTACTTTAATTAAAACATCAAATGTTTCTTCTAATTATGTTATCACAATAGCATTATTAGAAGAAACATTTTGAATTATATGTGCGCTCAGCTGATCGGATCAGCGCACATATAAAGAGCCGGTCCACAGCACAGTGACTTCATTGTGCTGCAGACCAGCGAAGAGGACGCATCGGGACATCGGATGGTGAGTATAAAGATCTCCCCACCCCCTCCCCAGCACTGCACCCATCCCAGTAAGAAAGGGGGGTCACTTAACCCCTTCCTTGCTGGGATGGGTGCAGTCTGACATCAGTCTGGCCCCCAAGGGGTTTAGGGGGATGCAATACATCCTCCCTTAACCCCTTGCGGGCCAGACTGTAAGCAGCGATCTGTAAAGATGCTGCATACTGTAAGGTGCACAACACCGCTCACAATGATGGGTGTTGTGCTCCTGTTTGTGTGTTTTTTGTGTGTTTCTCCCTTTTTGGTTTTCAGATATCGGTATCCTGTGGATTACGTCGGATTCGATGGACTACGACGATGACCAGCGGTTATTTGGTGTTTTTTTTTTTTTTTAATAAAATGGTCAATGAGGGGTGTGGGGGTGTTTTTATTTGAGTAAAAAAAAAATTTTCACTTGTGTCTTGTCTTTATTTCTTTACTTTATAGACTTAGTAGTGGGAGCCGTCTAATAGACGGAATCCATTACTAAGTCGGGGCCTAGTGTTAGCCGGTATAAAATGGCTAACACTAACCCCCCATTATTACCCCAGTACCCAATGCCACCAGGGGTAGTGGGAAGAGCCGGGTGCCATAGGTCCCGGAGCGTCAAAATTGGCGCTCCTGGACTGGGACGGCAGCAGGCTGGTAAGATTTAGGCTGGGGAGGGCCTAAACCAATGGTTCTTCCCACCCTGGCGTTACCAGGCTGCTGTTGCTTGGTTTTTAACCCGGCTGGTTATAAAATAGGGGGGACCCTATGCGTTTTTTTAAAATAAATAAATAATTAAAAAAACCCGCATAGGGTCCCCCCTATTTTTATAACCAGCCGGGTTAAAAACCGAGCAACAGCAGCCTGGTAACACCAGGATGGGAAGAGCCATTGGTTTAGGCCCTCCCCAGCCTAAAGCTTACCAGCCTGCTGCCTCCCCAGTCCAGGAGCGCCAATTTTGACGCTCCGGGACCTATGGCACCCAGCTCTTCCCAGTACCCCTGATGGCATTGGGTACTGGGGTAATAATGGGGGGGTTAATGTTAACCATTTTATACCGGCTAACACTAGGCCCCGACTTAGTAATGGATTTCGTCTATTAGACGGCTCCCACTACTAAGTCTATAAAGTAAAAAAATAAAGACACAAGTGAAAATTTTTTTTTATTCAAATAAAAACACCCCCACACACCTCATTGACTATTTTATTAAAAAAAAAACACCAAACAACCGCTGGTCATCGTCGTAGTCCATCAAATCCGACGTAATCCACAGGATACCGATATCTGAAAACCAAAAAGGGAGAAACACAAAAAAAACACACAAACAGGAGCACAACACCCATCATTGTGAGCGGTGTTGTGCACCTTACAGTTTGCAGCATCCCCCTAAACCCCTTGGGGGCCAGACTGATGTCAGACTGCACCCATCCCAGCAAGGAAGGGGTTAAGTGACCCCCCTTCCTTACTGGGATAGGTGCAGGTGGTGGGGAGATCTTTATACTCACCATCCGATGTCCCCATGTGTCCTCTTCGCTGGTCCGCAGCACAATGAAGTCACTGTGCTGCGCACCCGCTAATTATATGTGCGCTGCGCCGATCAGCCAATCAGCTGAGCGCACATATAATTCAAAATGTTTCTTTTAATAATGCTATTGTGATAACATAATTAGAAGAAACATTTGATGTTTTAATTAAAGTCAAGTATTGATTAGTACAGAAAGCTCTATTTACCGGGAATATGAATTAACGGCTTAATGGAGCTTCCTGTACTAATTAATACTTAATTAATAAAACACATTTTTGTTGTAATAAAATCAGTTTCGTTGTTCAATAATTTAATTTAAACGAATCCATCATTGTGCAATTGAATATACTGTCAAAAAATAAATATATATATAAATATACATTTATTTATATATATATATTTATTTTAACAGTATATTTAATTGCACAATGATGGATTCGTTAGAATTAAATTAGTGAACAACAAAAGGGACTTTATTACAAAGAAAATGTGTTTTATTAATTTAATATATTAACTATGCATCGGCATTCGGCATTATTGCCGGCTATTTTTTAAGTACTCCGTACGGACCGCCTGTCAATCCACGGCCGTGAATTTGCACAGTTCCGGCCGCAAACAATGGTCTTGTTAATTTTTTACGGGTCCGTTTACGATCGGGCCGTAGGCTCATACGTAGTGTGCACTGTGCAGCCGTATATTGTATACTTTCCAGCGTACGCATCAACCTCAAAACTACGGGCGAATATTCGTGGCTCGCACTACGGCCGTACATATACGTAGTGTGAACATAGCCTAAAGGAGAAGTCCAGCGATTTATAAAATCTGGCAACCAGCAGGGGGTAATTGATTACAAGTACGGTGAGCAGCGGCATCGGCCTCGGGACCCCCACCGGGCTCTGGGATCTCTAGCGTTGACACATCACGACCTGGCTGTTGGATTGCCCGATCAGCCAGTCAGTGACTGGGGCGGGACACCTCTCCAGACTGGCTGAGCAGTCAGTCCATCAGCCAGGACAGGTCTGTCGGCCTCCCGAGTTGTGACGTCATCACAACTTGAGGGAAAATGGCTTTCCGGCGGGGGTTCTGAGGCTGGTCCCGCCGCTCACCGCGGACGCACGGAGAGGTAAATTTATAATCATATTCCCCCCTGCCTGCTGCCGGAATATATAAATCTCCAGACTTCTCCTTTAAACTCCCAGGCATTACAGAGTACAGAGACAGCTGGCCAGGGACACTATTTACACAAGCTGTCTCAGAAGTGTCGGGGGAGGTTCAGAGCGGAGACAGAGAGAACAGCTCACACACAGTTTTCTGTGTCTTCAGCACAAAGCAGCAGCTCGGAACTGGGGGAAGGAGACTGAAAAGATAATAACAAGCATGGAATGAATTGTTAGTCTCCAGGAGGGGGAATGATTCCAAATATATTTTACCCGACCTTAATACCCCTTTAAGATCAGCATGAGAGGTGTCAATCTTTACCCCTGTATGTTTAGGTGATCACAACAGAAAATTCCACTTGGCTCCTATTCTAATTCTTTTTCTATTTTTATCATTTTTACAAAAGAAAACAACCTATAAGAAGAATACGCCCCGGGATTGAAGCGGAATAAGCCGTTTATGTTATATAGTCTATTTAGTTGCTGTTATTAATTTCCGCAATAATCTGGGAGTAAGCTGAGAAATGCCTAAGCTTCAGGTATGCAGCTTATGTTCTCAAATGCCTTCCAAAAGACATTAAGCACATTAAACCTAAACATTAGCATAAATCTCCAATCAGATTGCGTCAGAGGGAAAGAAAATAAGACGTTTGCTGCTCTACAAAACAGATTTTTACCGCAGTTATGTAAATGAGGATCGGCGAGTTAACAAGTAAATGACCGTGCATAGCCCTTCTACATTATCTCTGCTAAACCAGCCCGATCCTGATCTCATTTTCCCAGTATGGAGCGTTTGTACACTTTGCTGGTCATTGGAGTGGCAGAGGTGAGGGTTACGGTAGCCTTTCTAGGTATTCGTAATGTTTCTATAATGTATGAACCAGCTTATCGGTCTTATCTTTCACAGTGTTTGCTGAAACATACATTTCAGTTTGAGTAAACTATCCTCGTTCTGGAGGAAGGGAAATATATGCACATTTTTTTCCTATTACTTATTTTTGGAATTACCATAAGTCTCATGATGTTTGGACTAGTTACTGAAATATTAATCATGCTATTGAGCACAATGTCTGGTTAAGTCCATTTTTACTTTTGTTTTTTACATAAAATTTTTTAAAGTTATTTTTGTTTATTCATAAGGGGGTACTCTGGAAAATATTTCTTTTTTTTTAAATTAGCTAGTGTCAGAAAGGTATATACAGGGGTGCCTTGGATTACGAGCATAATTCGTTCCGGGACCGTGCTTGTAATCCAAATCCACTTTTAAACCAAAGCAAATTTTCCCAAATCATAGAAATGCAGACAATTGGTTCCACACCCCAAATATAATGATTTATTATTCTGAATAACATGTAAAACAGATGAGAAACAGCAGAATATGTGAAACATTGAGAAACAGCAGAATATGTGATATTATAAGTTACTGTACAGTAATGGGGAGGATGGGAAACACAAGGACTGACAGAGACTGCAGGGAGCATGCAGGAATGAGCAGGGCAGATGTGGGCACATACATTCAGCACTCTCTGTCCGGGGAGAAAGGGGTTACAGCTATGGAGAGATTACCTCCACAGTCCTGTCCCCTGGTGCAAGCCCCAGCCTGAAGTGGATCTGCTATGATTTGGAAGGTGAGGGAGACTTCTTGGGTCAGAGTACAGGGCTGTAAACCAAGTCACAATTTTGAAAAACTGTGAGCTCTTAAACCAAAACGCTCTTAAATCAAGTTACTCTTAAACCAAGGTACCACTGTATTTGTAAATTATTTCTGTTAAAAAAAGTTAAATCTCCAGTATTTTATTACTTATCAGCTGCTGTATGCCCTGCAGGAAGTGGTGTATTCTTTACACTCTGACATGGTACTCTTTTCTGCCACCTCTGTCCGTGTCAGGTATTGACCAAAGCAGATTTTTTTTTTAACGGGGATTTGCTACTGCTCAGGGTAGTTCCTGACATGGACAGAGGTGGCAGCAGAGAGCACTGTGTCAGACTGGAAAGAATACACCACTTCCTGCATGACGTACATCAGCTGTAAAGTACTGTAAACTTCAATGTTTTAAATAGAAAGTATTTTTCAAATCTGTATAACTTTTTTGACACCAGTTAATTTGAAATATTTTATTTTCTCTGGAGTACCCCTTAAGTAGTCAATATCAGTCAACGTTATTTCAAAGTAAGAAAGATGTTTCTAAGGGCTTTGCTTTGTTTGTTTGTTTGTTTTCCTTTTAAATCAACTGGTGTTAGAAAGCTATATAAGTTCTTGAGTACTGAGTACTTCTATTAAAAAAAATCTCAAGTCCAGTACATATCAGCTGCTGTATGTCCTACAGGAAGTGGCGTAGTCTTTCCAGTCTGCTCTCTACTGCCCCCTCCTGTCGGTGACAGGAACTGTCCAAAGAAGAAAAGGTTTTCTATGGGGATTTGCTACTGCTTTAAACAGTTCCTGTCACAGACAGAGGTGGCAGCAGAAAGCACTGTGTCAGACTGAAAACAATACACCACTTCATGCAGGACATACAGAAGCTGATAAGTATGGAAAGATTTGAGATTTGAGAAGTAAATTATAAATGTATAGAACTTTCTGACACCAGTTGATTTGAAAGAAAAAAAAATTACTGGATAACCCCTTTAAGAGTTATGTGGTGCTCATACATTTTAAATCCTTCTAAATACCTCTAATTTTATATGGAGGCAGAGTTCCCCACCATACACCAGCACTTGCTGTTAGCATAGGTGTGCTCTCTAAAAGCATTAATAGGGGGGAAGGAATCTTTAAGGATGTCTTATACAGTAGAAGTGAGCTACAAAAATCCTTGTGCCTCTCTGTGTACACATGAGGATATATGACCAAAAGCCAAGTGCTGTTTGAATTAGAGCTAGAATCAATATAGATAACAACTTTAATTACATATCTGTTCCTACTGTGTTCTGTTTTTAGGCCCCATGATTGAGATTTGCTGCACAAATGCTGATCCACTAGTCACTATCTATCTATCTATCTATCTATCTATCTATCTATCTCCTATCTATCTATCTATCTATCTATCTATCTATCTATCTATCTATCTATCTCCTATCTATCTATTATCTATCTATCTCCTATCTATCTATTATCTATCTATGTATCTATCTATCTATCTATCTATCTATCTATCTATCTATCTCCTATCTATCTATCTATCTCCTATCTATCTATTATCTATCTATCTATCTATCTATCTATCTATCTATCTATCTATCTATCTATCTCCTATCTATCTATCTATCTATCTATCTATCTATCTATCTATCTCCTATCTATTTATCTATCTATCTATCTATCTTCCTCTCTCTCTCTCTCTCTCTCTCTCTTCCTCTCTCTCTCTCTCCTCTCTCTCTCTCTCTCTCTCTCTCGTACAGACTCCTATTACTGCTGGCTATCTCATAGCATTCTCTGTAGACGGTAGAGAATGTGACCCCTGGCTTACTACATGGCTGCTACAACTTGTGAAAACCTTCTGTAACTTGCTGTGGGCTACAATTTTAGGAACAGGAGTCTAAGTTTAGTAAGTCTGGAGTTGGCACAGTTGGCACGCGGTTTAGACTTCATTGGGAGTCCTTCATTTATTTTCAACCTCAGTCAGTTTTTTTTAACCCCTACTGAACCAGTTATTAAGTCTAGCGTCACCTTTCACTATAGCGGATACAGATAGAAATAAGATGAGAAAAATCATGCTTTATTTCTGACCAACGCAGCCACTAATACCTCTAAATTTTCTGTTTAAACAATAACCAAGTGCAGTTCTGCGAAAAATCAATAATCCAGTTGGAATCGGAGAATGGATTATAGAAAAAAAACTAGTGGAAACTGTTTTGCCATTTCGTTGTTTGCTTTGCTGAGTAAACACGGGAGATAGTGTTTTAGGATACGGCTCTTACACAAGCATTGTTAAGAAGGTCACATGGCCGGGGAAACCAAGCGCCACTTCTGCTTACAATGTACAAATCCGGTTTCTTCTCATTCACAAGTCATGGATAGAAATAAAATGTTTGTTCTCCCTCCGGCTAACACAACTCAACTTCAAATTCTCATTTATTTTAATGTACAGCTTACCCGCTGCCACCTTGCAGCCGGGCGACACATGCTGTTGTTTGATGAGAAGGGCCCTGCTACTGTTATGTAACATACTGCGTCTGCGACTACAGGAAATGCGCCTGGAAAGTTGTGTTCCTAGCAATGTTCCTATGTTACAGCACTAACCAACCTCAGAAGGAACTTCTCACTATGAATCATGCCTTGCCCTGCGTAAATAGCGATTTGTGCTTTGATAAAGAGGATTACATTGGAGGATTTTATTATTATTTTTATTATTATTATTACTACCTATGGTCGGGTTCGTACAAGGACATGCATCGCATTTTGTAAATGCAGCAACTATTCTGTCTACTAAAAAGAAAGAAAAAAAAAGCTTATGCACTAGGTTCTATGTAGTGCAGATGTACATGCTGTTTCTTCAGAAAACTTAATGGAGAAAATCCATCACATGCTAGGGATTGCGTATCTGTGGTTAACAAAGAAAATGTGATGGTCACCATTAAACACCTGGCTGGTACAGTCATTGAATACAGGTTTATACAGCTGTGGAAGCCCTGAGGGGGAGAAGATGTTGCTGAGGGATGGCAGGGACCTGTTGTCTTATACCGGTAATGGTTATGGTCACATTGCCATTAGAGCTTTTATAGGGTTATCCCATTCTTCCTGGGCTGGCATAGTGAATGGGGGACTGGTGGTAATGGGCTCCCGGGCCACACTATAGAAAGTGTTAGGTTTGATGATGTGAAATAAAGAATAGTCTCCAAGTCACTAATACTAAGTCACTCTTTACTGAGGAATATGATGCAATTGGTTGCCTCCCAGTAAATTCCATGAAGTTCTCATTTTGAGCTGCAATGCCCACTGTGGGGTGCAGGTGCCTTAAAGAATTGTAGCTTGGGTAACCGCCTGAAGTCCTTAAAGGTTCCAGGGAAAGCTTTGGGCACCTGTATACCGACTCTCCACAGACTTCTTTTTCTTATTTGTTCCTTCTCTTTTCCACTCTTTTTTAAAAGTGTTAGGTTTGCCATGGCAATGTAGGTTGTTAGCAGGAGCTTTTTAACCCCAAGCAATCCTGGGTTTAGGTAGGGAGTTCCCCTCAATTCCTCATGTTACTCTAGACTCCTTTAAAGGGGAACTTTAGTGAAATTTATTTTTCTTTCAAATCAACTGGTGTCAGAAAGGTATACAGATTAGCATTTTACTTCTATATAGAAATCTCAAGCCTTCCAGTACTTATAAGCTGCTGTATGTCCTGCAGGAAGTGGTGTATTCTTTCCAGTCTAATACAATGCTTTCTACTGCCACCTCTGTCCGTGACCGTGTCCGTAAACTGTCCAAAGCTGTCTATGGGGATTTGCTGCTGCTCTGCACAGTTCCTAACGTGGACAGAGGTGGCAGCAGAGAACACTGTGTCAGACTGGAAAGAATACACCACTTCCTGCAGGACATACAGCAGCTGATACGTACTGGAAGGCTTAGATTTTACACATCTATATAACTTTCTGACATCAGCTGAATTTTTTTCCACCAGAGTACCCCTTTAACTTTCCTCTCTCTCTCTGCACTTTGCGGATCTAGGACTGCCTCCAGTGCACTAAACAAGCTGATTTGAAGAAAAAGTATTGGGCTTTAATCTCTGGAACCATGTAACCGATTTAATAGAGGACATTGTTCAGCTTGGCATCATTGCGTTAAGATTAGGGCTATATTAATGTGTGATTTTCTTTAAGACCTATACCATAAGCATGAGCCACTGCCTAAACCTTCACTGCCCTCATGGCAGCCTCAAGGCCTTACTCCATTTCTTACTAAAATTAGTAGTTGTGTGGCTGCAAGAAAGAAGTGAATTCCAAAATCCTTCCCAGCTTAGGTACTTAGTTGAATGTTGTATCACATCAGTCTGATGTCTATTCATTATATGAAGCATATATACCATAATGATATTAGACATAGCACATGCAAAAAAGCCCACAGCAACATATAATTCTAATACTGATAGACGTGTAAATGAAGTAAGCCAACATAGATCGAAGCACCAACACGTAATGTCAAACCCATCGAGTCCTGCATCTCCAAGGCAGTGGAAAAAAATAAACCTTTTTCCATGAAACTGTCCGCCGCTAAGGAATGAGCTGATGCGGCTACACAGCTGATGCCTGTAATTCTTCCAGGAGTAAACTAATATCCAGCTCCATTCTGCCATTCCCTAGAACAGGTAACCAAATCTACACAGTTCCTGGTGACTGGGTATGCGGCAGCTGTCATTTATAGCCAGAGCGTGGTCAGGCCAGGTGCTGACTGGATAATAAATAACTTTTCAGAAAGCTTCATGTCTGTTATTTGTGAGGACAATTGTAGATATTGCACCAGGAACATTCAACAAATTCCCTTTCTGTTTGGTTGAATTATTACTTCGAAACTACAGATACTACAGATCATAAAGAATTTTTATTTAAATATATCTTTCTACTTAATGTTTTGTCTGTCTATATCTTAGTCAGCACATTTCTTTTCTGACATGTTATAGAGACATATCAATTCATAGCAGTAATAATGGTCTTAAAGCCCCCATACACCCAAATTATGTTGGTGGCGATAGATGGAAAATCACTTCCTGACCCCTATGTTCTGGGAGACATAAGCCATAGCCAGAGCTCTTTGGCTGCGGCTTAACCCTTCCTTCCCAATACACAACACAGGAATGCTGTTCCTGTGTATGGGAAGGCTGGGGACCAGACGGGAGAGATAATTGATGGCAGGACAATCGTTCAGCCATCAGTTATTGAAAGTGTATGGCAACCTTTAGTGTAACTATTATAAACTGTTATAATAATGGAGACCAATTCCTGTTCCAAGTATCCATAACTTATGTCTCCGTATTACTGTTCCTCCAATTTATGCTGGAAGGTTCTCCATTGACTTCAATAGAACACTCCCAAACAAGCAATTACCTACTATCTTCTGATATTCATCTATGAACATATACATAGTATCCATTGGCCCCACAGCATTATTTGTAATATGGCCTATTGCCCCCTCTAGGGTACGTTCACACTGTGGGATCTGTGCGGAGGCTTCATTCGGTTCCACCAGGTGGCTTCCGCTTGAAGTCCCTCTTATTCCATAGATTCATGATATTTGCCGGCGGATTCCGCCGTCCACCCAAGGAATTGACATGTAAATTTTTTGGCCAAATACCGGAATCTTCCGGCAAATAGTGTAAGTTAAGTTAACCCCCTGGGGTCACTCTCAGATTAACCAGGTACACTCGGCTCTGCTGTTGCACCTGGTTAAATATTGAGTCTCCGATTTAAATGGGATTTGTTAATGCTCATCTCCAGCTGTTTGGAGTTCCTTTGGCTAACGTTATGGAATTTGCCCATGCACAATTCCCCAGTATACTACTGCTATCTAAATCTGATTAGATGGCGGTTTAGTGCAGGCATGCTTTTGGGAAGACAGGGTCTCTGTGCTTACCATTAGAGTCCGTCGGGAAACTATAGACCACTATTTACAGGACATATTAACTACTAGTAGATGCAGGGCAGCTGAGCGGAAGTGAATTCCTAGTGGCTTTTCTGCTCTTTGTCGTCACGTCTCCTGCTTGTTAAGATGACATCCGATTATTCATCAGGCGATTCACCGTGTATTGCAGTCATGTTATATCCAGATAAAGGGACAGTATATGAGAAATCTAGCTTGAGTTCAAAGTAACCTCAAGATTTCTTCCTTCATGCGTAGTATATAGGGTTATAAGATGATAACCTTCCTCTAATTTAACAAAGACCTATTATTCTTTATTGTTTATATACCATCAACTAGTGATGAGCGAATAGTGAAATATTCGAATATTCGATCCCATTACAGTCAATGGAACAAGTATTCGATTATTGAAAAACATCTATTCGACCACTTGGAGGTAAAAACCGGAAGCTGGGGGATTTGAACACTTATCGAATATTTATCGAATATTCTGCGAACTATTCAATAATATTCGATAGATCGAATACCTTACTATTTGATCGAATATCTATTCGATCGAACAGTGTTTGCTCATCACTACCATCAACATATTCCGCAGTCTTGTACAGATAGGGGGAGATTTATCAAACATGGTGTAAAGTGAAACTGGCTAAGTTGCCCCTAGCAACCAATCAGATTCCACCTTTCATTTTCCAAAGAGTCTGTGAGGAATGAAAAGTGGAATCTGATTGGTTGCTAGGGGCAACTGAGCCAGTTTCACTTTACACCATGTTTGATAAATCTTCCCCATAGTGTCACAATTTGCATCAGTCCCTTTTCCCCATGATGGCTCACAATCGTATTTCCCACATACAGTGGATCTAATTTTATATGACACCAATTCCCCATCAGGCTATGTTCCCACAATGTCCAAATGGACTCAAAGGGCCAATAAAAGACGTTGTAGAAGCATAGCCTCAGTATGTTTTGGAGTATGGAAGGAAAGCCACATAAACACTGGATGAGAATAAAGACTCCATGTATTTAAAGTAAATCAGTTGCAACTCACGTTTCACTTTTTGACAGCTGTTAGGTCAAGAGGACACATGGTACCCTCTATATATCTGTCTGTGCTTTCAGGATGTAGAAAATGCTTTTATTCTCTGGTGGAAAGTGTCAAAGAGGCGTTCCCAAGTTCCTGAACTGCTGCAAAAGGGAACACCTCTTTGACATTGGAGGATAAAAGCATTTTTTTTAAGTTAGGAAAGCACAAAGGAATATATGAAAGCTAACATGTGTCTTCTTGACCTAAGTGCTGTATAACAGTGTCAGCAGTTTGGAATCTGAATTGCAACCAACAGATTCACTTAAAATAGCCACTGAAAGACAGTGTAACTCTCTCCATATTTGTACCTCACTACATTAACCAGCTTTAACTCACTATAGTAGAGAGAAGTATGTGCTGTGCTGTGATTGGCCAGAGAAGTAAGTGAAAGGATGTCCTGTGCGTGTCCTCCTGATAAACAGCCGAGCTCTGGTCCCGTTCCCTGAAATGTAGAGGAGGAAAAATAGCTGTGCACTACAAAGGAGACTATTATAGTATATTGCTACAGTTCCGGGAAGTTCCTGCAATAGTGGTGGCAGCAGAGAGCATAAATACTCGACTTTCTGCAGGACACACAGCAGCTGATAAGTACTGAAAGACCATTTGTTTTTAAAAATAGAAATAATTTACAAATCTGCATAGCTTTATGACACCAGTTGATTGAAAATGAATGAGTACCCCTTTAAGTGGTGGTGGGTGGACATTAAAAACTGATGAGCAAATTGCATTTGTTTTAATGCTTCATTTGCGTCTTACAAACACATCATCTGCCTCTTTGCCTGAAGAAACTGCTTCCCAGAAAGTGAATCTCTTAGAATTTCTATTTGGTGCCCTGACCTCTGAGTACTGCACGCACCATATCTGCAGAATTATTTTCGCTTTAGTACTGACCAAGCTAATGTTTTTTAACAGTTAATACTGGAAAATGATTTCATCAGTCTCTTCCCGATATTACAATTCTTAAGAATCCCTCAGATGATTCTAGATTTGCAGTCTGCTGCTTAATTCACGGCATTAATGGGAAAAGTAATGGGGCAGATATTAGTCCAACATTTCATTTTCAGAAGTGGTGGAAACGCGTTTAAGAGCATTAACAATTGACATCACTTTATAGAAAAGAAATGAGATCATACATATAGGGGGGGATATACGACATGTATTTTACCTAACCTGATAATCCCTTTAATGTTGGTTATCAGAACATGGCATCCGATAGGTGTGACCACTCTTTGCTGATATAGTACAATGAACAATTATTATGAACAAGTATTGTGACTCTTTTAAAGGGGAACTATCAGCAGGTTAGACTAATCTAACCTGCTCATAGCCCCCTATAGCGCCAGGGACGCTGAGGAGGAAAGTACGTGTCTTACTTTCCTCCTTGGCACCGTTCCTCCACTGTTAGTCGGGGTAAAGTCCTCTCCGGAGTACCGCTAAGAGCACTGCCGCATCATGTGGCCCACCCCTTCTAATGATAAGCAATGGAGAGGGAGCACCGGATGACATAGCAGTGCTCCTAAGGGTGCTCCGGAGCGGACTTTACCCCGACTAACAGTGCAGGACCGGCACCAAGGAGGAAAGTAAGACACAAACCTTATGAGCTCATTAGTCCTGGAACTCCAGCTACCTGTGTCTTCCTTTGTTCTCCTATTTAAAGTGACAGTGCCCAGTTACGTTTAAAGTTCATGGAAACTTTCTGTTGACAGTGCTGAACCCACACTCCTCCAATCATCTGCCATTGTAGCCATACATAGCCTGTCACGTCATGTTGGAATCTTGGGTCATAGTATTTCTCTATTAGCAGTGCAAGCCGCAGCAATAATGCAATGCTATTGCTATATGTGATGAAGTTGACCATGTACCCCTTATTTAAAGTTACATGAATAGTTATATGGAATCCCTATAAAAGATCTTTCCTATATGTTCCTGGATTTAGGTCCACGCCAGTTGGGAATGCTGAATATGGAAAAATGGGGGCATGGCGTCAGTACTCTGAGCATCTGTCAGCTCAGCTATGCCAGAGGAAAACTATGCTAGATTACCAGAAATAAATAAATAAACATATCTTAAAGGGGTTGTTTAAAATCTTTCAAATCAATTGATGCCAGAGATTTGTAATTTACTTCTGTTAAAAAAATCTCAAGTCTCCCAGTAGTTATCAGCTGCTGCATGTCCTGAAGTAAGTCGTATTTTTTCCAGTCTGGAGAGCAGGAGAGGTTTTCTATAGGGATTTGCTACTGCTCTAGACAGTTCCTGACACGGACAGAGGCGTCAGCAGAGAGCACTGTGTCAGACTGGCAAGAATATACCACTTCCTGCAGGACATACAACAGCTAATAAGTACTGGAAGTTTTTTTTTAATAGAAGTAAATGACAGATCTCTGTCACTTTTTGGCACCAGTTAATTTGAAAGATTTTTTGGGGGGGTGAACCACCCCTTTAAGTCTGATATTTAGCTAGTAGGTTGATTTAGCATTAAACCTTTCTAGAATGAGAAAAATTGAGTGGAGCATAAATTAACGATACTATTTATTTACTATTTATTGTACAGGACTTAAAGGAGAAGTCCGGCGAAAATTTTTATTATAGTTTATAAGTATTATTTTGCCCCCCAAAATTTATACAAATCACCAATATACACTTTTTACGGGAAATGCTTATGAAGTGCTTTTTTCCCTGCACTTACTACTGCATCATGGCTTTACTTCCTGGATAACATGGCGATGTCACTTCCTGGATAACATGGTGATGTCACGACCCGACTCCCAGAGCTGTGCGGGCTGTGGCTGCTGGAGAGGATAATGGCATGGGGACACTGAGGGACACAGGGCACTGAAGGGACACTGAGCATCCCTCTGCCATCATCCTCTCCAGTTGCCACAGCCCGTACAGCTCTGGGAGTCGGGTCGTGACATCACCATGTTATCCAGGAAGTGAAGCCTTGATGCAGTAGTAAGTGCAAGGAAAAAAGCACTTTATAAGCATTTCCCGTAATAAGTGTATATTGGTGATTTGTATAACTTTTGGGGGGCAATACAATACTTTAATAAAAATTTTCGCCAGACTTCTCCTTTAATACTAATCCAATCCAATTTATGTGATCTCATTGATATATTGTTCTCATGTATAAGTTAAAAGGGTTGCTTCACCCTTTCAGTGATAATAATCAGCTGATTGCTAAATGTAAATTCCTCCAAAATGACACAGAAAACTGTGTGTGAGCTGTTTATTCCGTCTTTGCTCTGATCTCCCTCCTCCCCCCTCCCTTCCGAGACGTCTCGTGTAAACAGCGTCCCTGGCGGGCTGTCACTGCACTCTGTAATGCCAGGAGAATTATTTCACAGTGAGGTTGCCAACAACTTGACCCCAAAGTGCAGAGACAGTCGGCCAGGGATGGTAATTCCATATGTTTATGTTAGGGTCACGGCGGCGTCCCGTGCTCCGGACCGCCGCCGCACCCTCTCTCCTACATCTGCAGCAGCCGGTGTCCGTAGACAGGGACCCGGCGCTGCTGTTGCTTCGGCCCCGGGGGGCGCCTCACCTCACCACGCTCCTGTCCGTCGCTGTGCCGGCCGGCGCGCGCGTCCCCGCCTTCTAGGGCGCGCGCGCGCCGGCTGTCTCAGATTTAAAGGGGCAGTGCGCTTCTAATTGGTCTGTTTGTCTATTACTCCCCTATAAGTTCCAGCCCTGCCCCCTTCCAGGTGTTGGAGCCTCTACATGCTTCCCATAGCGTTTGGCCCAGCTCCCTGTTGTTCCTGATTCCTATCCGCTACCTGGTCCCTAGTCCTTGTTCCTGGTTCCTGCTCCCCTGTCACACCATTGCTCCTGTGTTCAGCCTGACTCCTGCGGTTACGCCTACAGGCCTCTGCCAGCACCATCTCCTGCCTACTGCTCCTGCCACGCCTCGCCCGCCGTCACTAGCAACCAAGCCAGGGGTAGCGACCTGGGGGTTGCCTGCCGCAGCAAGTCCATCCCGCCTTGCGCTCTGTCTTTGAGGAACCTGCCCGTGCGTCTTCGGCGGAGACTGCTCTCCTCAACCTATCCCAAGGAACTTCCTCCGTTGGTGATTATGCCATCCAGTTCCGCACCCTGGCGGCAGAACTAGACTGGAATGAGTCCGCTCTAATTGCCACCTTTAAAAAGGGCCTGTCCAGCCGAGGGAAAGATGTGCTCGCTGCCCGAGACCTGCCTACCTCTTTGAAAGAACTCATCCTACTGGCTACCAGAGTCTACACCAGGTTTTCCGAGAGAGAGGAGGAGGTCCGGCAAGAACGGCGTCTGAGTCTGCCCCGTCGCCATCCTCGGCTGGCACCGGTGTTCCAGAATCCCGTTGCTCCTATGTCCCAGTCGTCTCCAGAAGTTCCTATGCAGGTGGAACGAGCTCGCCTGACGACTGATCAGAGGACCCGTCGACTGGACCTGAATCTCTGCCTCTATTGCGGTGGCGCTGATCACTATCGGCAGAGATGTCCCCAATGTCCTCAGCATCCAGGAAACGCTCGCACCTAGGTCCGGTGGGAGAGGCCTCCCTAGGTGTGAATGCCACCTCTCCAAGGTTGACTATGCCAGTCTCCATCCAGACACCCTCAGGGCAGCTTCTCCAGACTACTGCCCTCATCGACTCTGGCGCTGCTGGCAGTTTCATTTCTGCTTCGTTGGTCCAAAGATGGCGGCTACCCGTGATCCAGCTAGCCCAACCCCGGTCTATCTCTTCGGTTACGGGGGAGATTCTTACCGAAGCTGTGCACTGCCAGACTGCACCCCTAGTCCTCCAGGTGGGCGCCTTACATCAGGAGAGGATCTCCTTCTACGTCTTGCGTCATTCCTCTTCCAACATCCTGCTGGGTCTTCCTTGGCTGCAATTATATACCCCTAAGCTGGACTGGAGAACTGGGGAGGTTCTCAGTTGGGGCCAGGACTGTCCAAATAGGTGTCTGAGGTCTCCTCAACCCAACTGCTCTACGAGGTCACCTGCTTACGCCAAGCCTCTGACTGGACTACCGGAGGATTACCAAGACTTCGTAGATGTCTTCTCGGCTAAGGAGGCGGACTCTCTACCACCTCATCGGCCCTATGACTGCCCTATAGACCTGCTTCCAGGAACTTCTCCTCCACGTGGTCGAGTATACCCTCTCTCTGTGCCCGAGACTGAAGCCATGTCCTCCTACATCCGGGAGAACTTACAGAAGGGCTTCATCCGTAAATCCACGTCTCCCGCTGGCGCTGGATTTTTCTTTGTTCAGAAGAAGGACGGTTCCCTCCGCCCATGCATAGACTACCGGGGCTTGAATAAGGTGACTGTTAAGAACCGCTATCCTCTTCCGCTAATTCCCGAACTATTCGACCGTCTTCGTGGAGCTAGGATCTTCTCCAAGCTGGATCTCAGGGGAGCGTATAACTTGATCCGTATTCGTGAAGGAGAGGAATGGAAGACCGCTTTCAACACCAGAGATGGGCACTACGAATATCTGGTCATGCCATTCGGCCTATGCAATGCCCCAGCGGTCTTCCAGGAATTTGTGAACGATATCTTCCGAGACCTCCTCTATGTCTGCGTCATTGTCTATCTGGACGACATTTTGGTCTTCTCCCCTGACCAGCAGACTCATGTGGCACAAGTGCGTCAGGTCCTACAAAGACTACGGGCCAATCATCTATACGCCAAGCTAGAGAAGTGCGTTTCCACGCACTGTGGGACTTAGAGCTATCCAACGTTTCCTTGGATTCGCCAACTATTATCGGCAATTCATCCCTCACTTCTCTACCCTGGTCGCACCCATAGTGGCTCTCACTAAGAAGAAGGCGGATCCCAGATGTTGGCCTCCAGAGGCCGAACAAGCCTTCAATAGCCTTAAGTCTGCCTTTGCCTTTGCTCCTGCTCTAGTCCGCCCGGATGTCTCCAGGCCGTTTTCTCTTGAAGTCGATGCATCTTCTGTGGGCGCAGGAGCCGTCCTCTCGCAAAGGGACACATCAGGCAAGACCAGAACCTGCGGGTTCTTTTCTAAGACTTTCTCCCCGGCTGAGAGGAACTATACGATTGGGGACCGTGAACTCCTGGCTATTAAGTTGGCACTGGAGGAGTGGCGTCATCTACTAGAGGGGGCTAAACATCCCGTTAACATCTACACGGACCACAAGAACCTCCTCTACCTCCAATCGGCTCAACGCCTCAATCCCCGGCAGGCCAGGTGGTCCCTCTTCTTCTCTCGGTTCAACTTTACCATCCATTTCCGTCCAGCCGAGAAGAATATAAAGGCCGATGCATTATCCCGAGCATCCGATGTCATGGGGCAAGAGGAATCTCCTCGTCACATAATACCTCCTGACCGCCTAGTACCAGTTGCCACTTCTGCTCTGCAGAGACTGCCTCCCGGTAAGACTTATGTGCGCCCCGCACTCCGAAAACGCATCTTAAAGTGGGGGCATTCCTCTTTGGTGGCCGGGCATCCAGGAGCTCAAAAGACCGGGCAATTGATCTCCCGTCACTACTGGTGGCCCAATCTCCTCCAGAATGTCAAGGACTTTGTGGCTTCCTGTGCAGTCTGTGCCAGGAATAAGTCTCCCCGTCAAAGACCTGCCGGCCTACTTTTGCCCTTGCCAGTCCCGGACAATCCCTGGCACCACATTGGGATGGATTTCTTCACAGACCTACCTCCATCTGCGGGCAATACAGTTATTTGGGTGGTGACGGACCGCTTCTCTAAAATGGCTCACTTCGTGGCCCTTCCTGGTCTACCCTCTGCTCCTCGTCTGGCTCAGTTGTTCTTCCGACACATCTTCCGCCTGCATGGACTTCCTCTTCACATTGTGTCCGACCGAGGCTCTCAATTTGTCTCAAAGTTTTGGCGTGCCCTCTGCTCGCAACTCCAAGTGAAGCTGGACTTCTCATCGGCCTATCATCCTCAGACCAACGGGCAAGTGGAGAGAGTCAATCAGATTCTGGGTAACTACCTATGTCATTTTGTTTCCAGCCGCCAAGACAACTGGTCCGATCTACTTCCATGGGCGGAGTTCTCATATAACCATCTGGACTCGACTTCCACAGGCAAGTCTCCTTTCTATGTGGTCTACGGGCATCACCCTCGTCCTCCTCTGCCTCTCTCTCCATCCTCTGAGGTCCCAGCCGTGGAGGAGTTGTTATCTGACCTGCAGTCGATCTGGGAACAAACTCGACAGTCCTTACTCAAAGCCTCTGAACGCATGAAGAATCAGGCTGATAAGAAGAGGAGACCTGCCACGAATTTTCTCCCAGGTGACAAAGTCTGGCTCTCGGCCAAATATGTTCGACTCAAGATTCCCAGCTACAAGTTGGGTCCTCGATTCCTTGGTCCTTTCTCGGTGCTAAAACGCATCAGCCCTGTCACCTACAAACTCCGCCTACCCCCTACTATGCGGATTCCGAACGCCTTCCATGTCTCCCTCTTGAAGCCAGTGGTCCTCAACCGATTCTCCAGTAAAGCTTCTTCCTCCACTCCACAAGCTGTTTCTGACGATGTATACATTGTTGAAGACATCTTAGCGATGAAAACTGTCAGAGGAAGACGTTTCTTCCTAGTGGACTGGAGAGGTTTTGGTCCTGAGGAGAGATCCTGGGAACCCGAATTTAATATCCTGGATCGGGATCTCATCAAGGAATTCCTGCAGACCAGAAAGAGGGAGAGGCCAAAGGGGGGGGGGGTACTGTTAGGGTCACGGCGGCGTCCCGTGCTCCGGACCGCCGCCGCACCCTCTCTCCTACATCTGCAGCAGCCGGTGTCCGTAGGCAGGGACCCGGCGCTGCTGTTGCTTCGGCCCCGGGGGGCGCCTCACCTCACCACGCTCCTGTCCGTCGCTGTGCCGGCCGGCGCGCGCGTCCCCGCCTTCTAGGGCGCGTGCGCGCCGGCTGTCTCAGATTTAAAGGGGCAGTGCGCTCGTAATTGGTCTGTTTGTCTATCACTCCCCTATAAGTTCCAGCCCTGCCCCCTTCCAGGTGTTGGAGCCTCTACATGCTTCCCATAGCGTTTGGTCCAGCTCCCTGTTGTTCCTGATTCCTATCCGCTACCTGGTCCCTAGTCCTTGTTCCTGGTTCCTGCTCCCCTGTCACACCATTGCTCCTGTGTTCAGCCTGACTCCTGCGGTTACGCCTACAGGCCTCTGCCAGCACCATCTCCTGCCTACTGCTCCTGCCACACCTCGCCCGCCGTCACTAGCAACCAAGCCAGGGGTAGCGACCTGGGGGTCGCCTGCCGCAGCAAGTCCATCCCGCCTTGCGGCGGGCTCTGGTGAAAACCAGCGGCCCCTTAGACTCCGCTCCCTGGTGAGGTTAGTGCCATCGCTGGTGACGGTCCAGTGGATCCACTACTCCAGGCGTTACAGTTTACATTAGCTGTTTTAAAAAGCATGGGGGAGGAGGAGGTCCAGAACAGAGACGGAGTGAACAACACACACACACAGTTTTCTGTGTCTTCAGCACAAAGCAGCAGCTCAGAACTGGTGGAAGGAGACTGAAAACATAATAACAAGTATGGAACAAATTGTTAGTCTCCAGGAGAGGGGATGATTCAGCATGTTTTACCTGAATGGATAGCCCCTTTAAGTAAATCACATCTAATATTTACATTTCTTTTCATTTAATTAACTCATCTCTATAATAAATTGTTTCTGAATTTCATGGAAATATACAGAGTATTCTCGAATGAAAAATAATTGTAAAACCACAGTGTCACCAAATGTAAGGGAAGGCACATACTGTATTAGGCCTTTTATGTAAAAGTTATGTAAAGTGTTATTATTAATATTCAATAGCAAACTAACCTGAGCAGTTTAGACATAGTCTTCCTATAGTGGCCTTGATCTACACTACCTTAGAGCCATTGACATTTTTCATCAGACTTTTATAAGCTTCACATATTACACATTAGGAATGACTATTATGTCACTTCTCTATAGAGATGAGGGAGAGGTTTCTGTGACCTTGCCCCTATTAGTATTATCTTAGTTAAAGGATCTTTGTGCACTTTTGCAACTAATGTTTTTCCATTATGCAAAAATGTAAATGGACCAACTTTGCAGATATTCTTGATTTAAAGTGTATTATGTTCAGCCCTATCTGTATTCATGGCTACAATCTAATGACAAACCTTATGCAGTCTGATCCTACATGCGCCATTCTAACCCCTCTTCTTCTTAACCTCTTAAGGACATAGGACGTACCGGTACGTCCTATGTCCTCATTAGCACTTCAAAGCGGGGCCGCGCGGCGGCCCCGCTTTGAAGTGCCGCGATCCCGGGTGCCGCGTGTAGCCCGGGACCGCCGCTATTAGCGGGCACGGTCCGATCGCCGTGCCCGCTAATTAGCTAATCGGAGGCAGCTGTCAAAGTTGACAGCTGCCTCCGATTACCGGAGGCAACGTTTCCCTGGTGTCTAGTGGGGGAGATCGCTCCTCCGGGACCTTGTCCCGGAGGAGCGATCTCCGTTACTGATGCCGGCCGGGGACGCGTCCAAGATGGCGCCGTCCTCGGCTCGGCAC
Source organism: Dendropsophus ebraccatus (assembly GCF_027789765.1). NCBI lineage: Eukaryota > Metazoa > Chordata > Amphibia > Anura > Hylidae > Dendropsophus > Dendropsophus ebraccatus. The sequence continues at coordinate 159,452,391 of NC_091456.1, read as the reverse complement.
TCGTTTGTTTCCGGCTGCAGCAGCCGAAAGCAAACGAGTGCCGATCTCACGGATCTCTGCAGCATATCTATGCTGCAGAGATCTCAATGAGAGATCACAGTGTATATACTAGAAGTCCCCCAGGGGGGCTTCTAGTATATGTGTAAAAAAAAAAAAAAACGTGTTGTTAATAGTAAAAATCCCCCTCCCCTAATAAAAGTCTGAATCACCCCCCTTTCCCCAGGTTTTAAATAAAAGTAAACAAATAAATAAATAAATAAACATGTTTGGTATCGCCGCGTGCGTAATCGCCCGAACTATTAATTAATCACATTCCTGATCTTGTACGGTAAACGGCGTCAGCGCAAAAAAATCCCAAAGTGCAAAATTGCGCATTTTTGGTCGCATCAAATCCAGAAAAAATGTAATAAAAAGCGATCAAAAAGTCGTATATGCGCAATCAAGGTACCGATAGAAAGATCACATCATGGCGCAAAAAATGACACCTCGCCCAGCCCCATAGACCAAAGGATAAAAGCGCTATAAGCCTGGGAATGGAGCGATTTTAAGGAATGTATATTGGTTAACAACGGTTTGAATTTTTTACAGGCCATCAGATACAATATAAGTTATACATGTTACATATCGTTTTAATCGTAACGACTTGAGGAACATGCATAACAAGTCAGTTTTACCCCAGGGCGAATGGCGTAAAAACACATTTCCCCCAAATAAAAGAAATGCGTTTTTTTTTTCAATTTCACCACACTTTGAATTTTTTTCTGGTTTCGCAGTGTACTTTATGCAAAAATTCAGCCTGTCATTGCAAAGTACAATTAGTGACGCAAGAAATAAGGGGTCATGTGGGTTTCTAGGTGGAAAAATGCAAGTGCTATGACCTTTTAAACACAAGGAGGAAAAACCGAAAACGTAAAAACGAAAATGGGCCATGTCCTTAAAGGGTTAAAGGGGGTTATCCAGGATTAGAAAAAAACCCACATTTCTTTCTTTCAAAAACAGCACCACCCCTGTGTGGTGTCCTACTTTAGTGCACCTGCCACAAAGTTCTCACTTCAGGTTAAGTGGTGATGAGGTATTCTAATGTTTCACCACTAGGTGTCAGTATTTTTTATGTTTTATATGCACAACTGAAGTTAGCAATGAGTTAGTGTTTCTGTTGTACCATGTGTTTGTTGCTGACCAATAGGAGGTGCTTTCTTTTTTTCCTTCCTATCCCTGTTCTCTGCACACTCACCCCCGAAGGAGGAGTTAGTTAGCTCCGTGGGGGTGGAAGTACGCAGCGCAAGTTAGTCTAGTCACCTACGTGTAAAGATGCAGCAAGAGACCAACAGTTCTTTCACTACTACTACTTTATCTACTATGCAGTACTTAGCACACTAAAGGGAGAGTTAACCAAGGAACACCCTGACCCACGCCAGGATCATATAGCAGAGTAGGGCAGTATCCTGACAACAGAGGAACTAGCCACGATAAAACAAAGTTACTGTGAGGAAGGTCTACGTATCCTATCGTGCACTGCAGGTACAGTAGTGTTTGCCCCCTTCCTCATTTCCTGTTTTTTTTTTGCATGTTTGTCACACTTAAGTGTTTCGGAACATCAAACCAATTTAAACAATAGTCAAGGACAACACAAGTAAACACAAAATGCAATTTGTAAATGAAGGTGTTTATTATTAAAGGAGAAAAAAATCTAAACCATCATGGCCCTGTGTGAAAAAGTGATTGCCCCTTGTTAAAACATACTAAAACTGTGGTTTATCACACCTGAGTTAAATTTCTCTAGCCACACCCAGGCCTGATTTTTGCGAACCACAGTGAGAGCCATTATCCACAAATGGCGAAGACATGCAACGGTGGTGAACCTTCCGAGGCCGGCCAAAATGACCCCAAGAGCGCAGCGACGACTCATCCAAGAGGTCACAAAAGACCCCACAACAACGTCCAAAGAACTGCAGGCCTCACTTGCCTCAGTTAAGGTCATGCCTCCACCATCAGAAAAAGACTGGGCAAAAATGGCCTGCATGGCAGAGTTCCAAGAAGAAAACCACTGCTGAGCAAAAAGAACATTAAAGCTCATCTCAATTTTTCCAAAACACATCTTGATGATCCCCAAGACTTTTGGGAAAATATTCTGTGGACCGATGAGACAAAAGTGGAACTCTTTGGAAGGTCTGTGTCCCATTACATCTGGCGTAAAAAGAACACTGCATTTCAGAAAAAGAACATTATACCAACAGTAAAATATGGTGGTGGTAGTGTGATGGTCTGGGGCTGTTTTGCTGCGTCTGGACCTGGAAGACTTGCAGTGATAAATGGAACTATGAATTCTGCTGTCTACCAAAAGATCCTGAAGGAGAATGTCCGACCATCTGTTCGTGAACTCAAGCTGAAACAAACTTGGGTTCTGCAGCATGACAACGATCCTAAACATACCAGCAAGTCCAAAACAGAATGGCTGAAGAGAAACAAAATGAAGACTTTGGAGTGGCCTAGCCAAAGTCCTGACCTGAATCCTATTGAGATGTTGTGGTATGACCTTAAAAAGGCCGTTCATGCTCGAAAACCCTCTAATTTAACAGAATTAGAACAATTCTGCAAAGATGAGTGAGCCAAAATTCCTCCAGAACGCTGTAAAAGACTCATTGCAAGTTATCGCAAACGCTTGGTTGCAGTTGCTGCTGCTAAGGGTGGCCCAACCAGTTATTAGGTTTAGGGGACAATCAATTTCACACAGGGCCATGATGGTTTGGATTTTTTTTCTCCTTTAATAATAAACACTTTCATTACAAATTGCATTTTGTGTTTACTTGTGTTGTCCTTGTATTGTTTAAATTGGTTTGATGTTGCGAAACACTTAAGTGTGACAAACATGCAAAAAACAGGAAATAAGGAAGGGGGCAAACACTTTTTCACACCACTGTAACTGGGACACCTTGGACACCTAGCTACACTCAGATAACCATGGCTGGTGCTTGTTATACCCTACTAGGACGGGTTCAACGATACCAGGGGGCAGAAGGTGGTCAGACCAAAGTCTTTACACAAGTACAAGTAAGTCTTCACTACTTACTACAAGTAAGTCTTCATGTTCCAGCAGAGTACATTGCTACACTGGGTATGGGCTCCTCTGGCCAACTCATTCTCTCTTACTTCTTCTCAAGCACAAAAGGTCAAGCACTCTAGTGTACCTATGTGTCTATTTTGTGAAACTTGTACTGTTGTTTTGCAAAGCCTGACAGTAAACCTGTTATATTTTTATTCTACTGGGACTCTTATCTTCTATACGCACCGGGACCTATACCCACAACCACACACCTTGGGTCATTTTTCCCCTTTCTGTGGGAGGCGATACCTACAGTCTGTGTGGGTCAGTTGCCACTCAGGTCTCTTGTGACAAGAGCCCAAGGGACCCACTACAACCCAGCAGTTTACCGACCACTGGGGAACACAGCCAGCCACACAAACAAGCAGGTACCAACATCACACCTGTGTGCTGGACAAACACTGGCGTCATGACATTAACACCTCTGGCTGAGCTGCTAAACACCAGAATTAACATCACCTGGTGCCAACCATCACACCTGTCCTCAGGTTGTGTGTGGTATTACAGTTTAGCTCCATTAACTTAACTCCTTAACGACTGCAGACGTATATTTACGCCCTGCGGTTGCCTCGGGGAGTTGAGAGCGGGGCCGCTGGATCTAAAAACTTACTGCAGCCTCATCCCTGGTGTCTAGTGGGGTGGATTGCCCCCCCGTGACATAGTCACGGAGGGGCAATTCTTGCCTCCTTACCCGGCGCGGGTCTGCGCCGTAATGGCGCTGATCCCGGCTCTGCACTTGATTGCTTTCGGCTGCAGCAGCCGAAAGCAATCCAGTGCCTCTCTTATTGATCATTGCAGTATAACTATACTGCATAGATCTCAATGAAAGATCAGTGTGCATATACTAGAAGTCCCCCAGGGGGGCTTCTAGTATACGTGTTAAAAAAAAAAAGTGTTATCATTAATGAAAAGCCCCCTCCCCTTATAAAAGCTTGAATCACCCCCTTTCCCCATGTTATAAATAAAAATAAATAAACATATACATATAACATAATATTGCCGCGTGGGTAATCGCAAAAAATAATAATTTATCACATTCCTGATCCCGCACGGTAAACGCATCAAATCCAGAAAAATTGTAATAAAAAGCAATCAAAGAGTCGCATATGTGCAATTTGATGTGGCTTTCCAACTTCTTATCACCCATCCTGAAAAGCAGAGCAAGTGACACTCCTCTCTTTCTCATCTCATGGGAGATAGAACTCAAAAGGAAACTATCAAGCCAAGAAAGACTCAAAATACTACAGAACGCACATGGTTTCTCTAGGTGTATCAGGGTAAGAGAAAACCACTATAAACTCCTAACCAGATGGTATAAAACACCTGAGTTTCTTCACCGAGTGGGACTAGCTGACTCCAACAAGTGCTGGAGATGCCAACAAGACATTGGTACCCTCTCCCATATTTGGTAGACCTGCCCCCTCATTGTGCCCTACTGGCAAACCATTGAGCAGGAAATCAGTAAGATATATTCCTCCGATATTAAACTCTCACTAGAAAGTGTTGCCTTAGGTCTTAGTACAAAGCGACTCAAACTCAATAAATCTTCCCTAGCGTCTCATCTTATAGCAGCAGCGAAACTCCTTGTACCATTACACTGGTTGAGTCAGGTAGTCCCCTCTAAAACCCAATGGATTGACAAGGTTAATCAATTGTACAGACTAGAAGAACTGACCAGTATGCTGGACCGCACTCATCACACCTTTCAGACCCTCTGGGCCCCCTGGCAGCAATACAGAACTTGTACCCCCCCTAAACATGAATACCCAAATAAGAGCAGCTAAACCAACAAACCCCCCCCCATGTGTCCGTCCTCGTTCTGTTACCTTACTTTTATTCTTGTCTGATTTCATTCTCTGAGGTCAAACATTGGCACTTCTTAACATGATGTTACATGGCTCTGATATTTCTTTGCGACTTATAACACCTACCCAGCGATGCTTTCACCATACAGGCGACTGAAGACCCTCAGAGCAACAACTGTCAGCGCTCAAAGGCTGCGCCTTCTACCTGGGCGTTCATCACTGGACACTAATATGTCAAGCTGAAGTAACCTGGACTGAGACCTCATAGTTGAGCTGTTATAGCTTTTTGTCGTTTTGTTACATGGACGCCAAGTTCCAATGTTAAAATTCTTATGTAAATCATCTACCTTATTTGGTCTATGTTGTCTGTTGTCTACAAAACCAAATAAAGAATTGTTAAAAAAAAATAACAGCAAATATTTGCCATTAAATGGCGGCCATCCACTCAATTTCAACATTGTGTGAACAGAGCCTTTCTGTGTTTTTAATCCACTCCTGGTTTTGGTTGCAATATGAGGACCACAATACTGACTGAAATATACGTAGTGTGAACCCAGCCCAAGCCTGGGAATGGAGCGATTTTAACCCCTTAACGACCGCGGGCGTATATTTACGCCCTGCGGTCGTTAAGGACGTTTAGAGCGGGGCCACGCGGCGGCCGCGCTCTGAACTGCGGCGGTCCCGGGTGCCGCTTGTAGCCCGGGACCGCAGGTATTAGCGGGCACGGTCCGATCGCGTGCCCGCTAATACAGTAATCGGATGCAGCTGTCAAAGTTGACAGCTGCATCCAATTACCGTTTGCAGCGTCATCTCCGTTTCTGAAGCCGGCCGGGGACCGCTCCAAGATGGCGCCGTCCCCGGCTCGGCACTCGTTTACTTCCGGCTGCAGCAGCCGGAAGTAAACGAGTGCCTATCTCATGGATCTCTGCAGCATATCTATGCTGCAGAGATCTCTATGAGAGATCAGTGCACTTATACTAGAAGTCCCCTGGGGGGGCTTCTAGTACAAGTGTAAAAGTAAAAAAAAAAGTGTTGTTATTAATAAAAAAGCCCCCTCCCCTAATAAAAGTCTGAATCACCCCCCTTTTCCCAGGTTATTAATAAAAGTAAATAAATAAATAAACATGTTTGGTATCGCCGCGTGCGTAATCGCCCGAACTATTAATTAATCACATTCCTGATCTCGCAAGGTAAACTGCGTAAGCCCAAAAAATCCCAAAGTGCAAAATTGCGCATTTTTGGTCGCATCAAATCCAGAAAAATTTTAATAAAAAGCGATCAAAAAGTTGTATATGCGCAATCAAGGTACCGATAGAAAGAACACATCATGGCGCAAAAAAATGACACCTCACACAGCCCCATAGACCAAAGGATAAAAGCGCTATAAGCCTGGGAATGGAGCGATTTTAAGGAACGTATATTTGTAAACAATGGTTTTAATTTTTTACAGGCCATCAGATACAATATAAGTTATACATGTTATATATCGTTTTAATCGTAACGACTTGTGGAACATATATAACAAGTCAGTTTTACCCCAGGGCGAACGGCGTAAAAACACATATCCACTAAAAACACAAAATGTGGTTTTTTTTTCAATTTCACCACACATTGAATTTTTTCCTGCTTTTGCAGTGTACTTTATGCAAAAATTCAGCCTGTCATTGCAAAGTACAATTAGTGGCGCAAAAAATAAGGGCTCATGTGGGTTTCTAGGTAAAAAAATGCAACTGCTATGGCCTTTTATGCACAAGGAGGAAAAAACTAAAAGGCAAAAATCAAAATTGCCCTGGTCCTTAAGGGGTTAAGGAACATATATTTGTTAACAATGGTTTGAAATTTTTACAAGCCATCAGATAAAATAAAAGTTATACATGTTCCTCAAGTTGTTACAATTACAACGATATGTAACAAGTATAACAAGTCAGTTTTACCCCAGTGCAAACGGCGTAAAAACAAATACCCCCAAATAAAAAAAAATTGTTTTTTTTACAATTTCACCACACATTGAATTTTTTTTTTTGCAGTGTGCTTTATGAAAAAATACAGCAGTCATTGCAAAGTACAATTAGTGGCACAAAAAACAAGGGCTCATGTGGGTTTCTAGATGATAAAATGCAAGTGCTATGGCCTTTTAAGCACAAGGAGGAAAAAAACTGAAGTGCAGAAATGCAAATTGGCTCTGTCCTTAAGGGGTTAATTAGAACTGAGCTTCAAAACCCACACCCAAACTGAGGACAGGAGTGGTTCTGTTTCTGGAAGAAAGAGAACATGTTTTTCTAAGCTTGGAAAACCCCTTTAATGTACAGACAATATAATGGAATAGATCCTGACTGTAGAATCATATGATATCATCAAACTCCTACTCCTCAATTTTGCCTGCACCATGTCTCCTGATCTCTACTACATCAGTGCCCCCATAAGCTTCCTGTGAGGGTCAGGCCTGCTTGTTGAGTTACACTCAACAATTGTACATTGTACAAACAGCACAACTCACTGTACTTAGTATAAGGAACCATGTTTTTTGTTTTTTTTTAAAATCAATTTACAAAGTTCCCCTCCATCCTATACTGGCTTGGCCAAAAGCCCTCTTGCCAGTATTAGGCTTCCTTAAAGCCTATGAGTGGCGATGAGCAAAACTTCCAAATGTTCAAGTTTGTCCAAACCCAAATGCCAGTAGAAGTTGGATGTAGCTCTAGGGCTGCCAGGAAAACATGCATACAACCTACGGCCTATGGCTGCAATCATGTTTTCTAAGACTCCCTAGGGCTGCTTCCAACTTCTCCAGGCAGCAGGAGTCAAATGTGTTTGGGTTCAAACTCAGACATTCTGCAAGTCCACTAGTAACTACTAGAAATGAGTGAACAGAGAAATATTCGATAATTCAAAATTTGATTTGAATAGCTCCCGATATTCGTATATTCGAACGAATATCAAATCCCCTTATAGTCTATGGAAGAAAAATCCTTGGGACCTGGAAATCAATATTCGACCACTAGGAGGTCACCAAGTGCCCAATGAAACCTCAGGAAATGATGCCAACACCTCTGGAATGCATATGGGACAGCAGGGGAAGCATGCCTGGCTGCATCTAACACTAATGATAAGCGAACATCCCAATTTTCGGTTTGGATCCCGAACACAAACAAAAAAAAAATGTTTGTGATTGGTTTGTGTACGCCGAAGATTCAAGAACAAATTACAAATGTAAAGTAGAGGCATACGTTTCGGTCTAGCGATACGCACTTGTGTACGTATCAGGTCAGGTGCAGTGTAAAATATGTAATAACGAAAATGAACGATAACTACAAATCAGTAGTAGCAAGATAACAGGTATTATCCCACACTCACAGTATACAGCCGTATACACTATCAGTAGATGTCTGAACACACACTTCCTGTCTCACAACAGCTTGTTAATATGTTTGTTATACTTTCAGCCCTTACAAGGGCTTTTGAGGGCCCCTTCCTACCTAACCTCACCTAAAAGCTTTCTTTCTCTGGTATACAGCCTGTCCCTCTCTAGCTCCAACCAGCAATTGACACGAATCTGAAATGCACTATTTTTATATTCAGGAGGTGACATAGTTTGGCCAGCCAATCACACTTAGAGTTTTTTTCTTAAGTCCTGCCTATTCCTAGTGCCTGTCCCTCCCCCCTGCATGTTTATTGGCTGGAAAAAAGCGCTAGGGGATGTAGAAGGGCAAATCGAATTTTTACTACGTTATCGTTTGAATATTAGAATGCAATCGAATAGTGTGAATAGCGTACTATTTGATCGAATAGCTATTCGCTCATGACTTGTCACTACCTATAACCATACATGTATCTTCTCGGGTGTTCAGCAGTCCAGTAGGCCCTCATCTCTGTTACCAAGCACCACTGTTTAGCATTGTGGCCCTCTAGTAGTTAGTTGGGGGAAAGATTAGAAGCAACATTAGAGAATATTTCTGAAAGAGCAGACCTCCAGCAGACAGCTGTTTCGCGATATTCGCTTCGTCAGTCTGACGAAGCGAATATCGCGAAACAGCTGTCTGCTGGAGGTGCACGGCGTCCTCGCCGGCTGCTAATCATGTTTTTAGAAGATCACCAATAAAGACTACTTGCATCGAATGGGGAGTGCCCTTGCATCTTCTTACTTGTGTATCTATGAATTGGAGGCACTTCATTGCCATTCAACAAGTGAGCACCACCTTTGCAAAGTCAAATGGGACTACTCCACCCATCCCATAGTGTGTCCTAGCCGCATGAGAAGGGTTGTAGTGCTGGTTGCTGTAACTACTGTGCTAAAGGTATATTTGGAACAATCTTCCAGCAGATGTGGTAAATCGACAGTAACTGAATGTTTAACTGTCTGGGATACACACATATCTATCCTAAGATAATAGGAAAGGATATATAATATATAAGGGCAGACGGGATGGACCAAGTCAAAACACACAAACATATTCACAAAGCAGTCTTTGAGGAGTAAAATGGTTATTTAAAATGACTCCGAAATACTTATAAAAGAGATAACCCCCACAAAGAGGAATTGTCCGTACACTGGCCTTATGGACCAGAAGATATTACAGGCGGTCAATCATCCGAAACTTCATACTGCATATTAAAACTATTCAATATCCCTAGGAAACCTGCTGGAAATCTTTCTCGAGAGATACAATTAGTTGCCTTTGGCAAAGTTTCCCTGTAAGCCTAGCATCATGTAGAAGCCAGACATCTTCAAGAGATTTCACAAGATAAAGAAATGAAATATTAAAATATTTATGCATCTCCAGCCTGACCTGAAAATCTACAGAGCAAGATGAGGAAAGGTCCTTGCAGGTCAGCGCTAACTGCAATATGTTCACTTAAAGGAATTCTTGTTAGCTGTGTTACGATTTATGGTACTTGTAGATGTGTAAATGTGTTATGGTTGTGTGATATGTAGTGTTATACTCTGCAGTGCTGCAAAATACAAACTAATAAACATCTACACAGCTAGAGCTACATCGTAAGGCTTTCATCTTCCGTATTGCTAGGGCAAAGGGTAAGAGTTTAAAGGGGAATTCTGGTTAAGAAAAATTTAACCTTATTCAATGCTCACCCGTAATCTACGCTTGTGTGCAATAGGTTTCTATTACATGAATTGGGCTGTTTGTCAACGGGCACATCAAGACTAACACCCTGAAGCTACTGAATTTCCTCACTTCCTGGTCCACTCTGTCTCCACTCCACTGTCCTCCTCCTCCCTTCTGAGACAGAAGTCACATGATCTCTGTCTTTTCTGTTGCCAGGCAAGCTTCAACATCTCATCTGTAACTCCGCCCTTCACTGACATTACTCAGTGATCATTAGAGATGAGCGAACCTGCCGAGGTTCGGGTTCGTATGAACCTGAACTCTCGGCGTCTGATTCCCGCTGTCTGCCCACTCCGTGAAGAGGGTGGATACAGCCGGAGGACCGCCTGGAAAACTGGGATACAGCCACAGCCATAGGCTGTATCCCAGTTTTCCAGGCGGTCCTCCGGCTGTATCCACCCTCTTCACTGAGCCTGCAGACAGCGGGAAACAGACGCAGAGAGTTCAGGTTCATACGAACCCGAACCTCGGCAGGTTCCCTCATCTCTAGTGATCACCTGATCATGGGCGGGGAAACAACAGCCTCTCCTAAGCAGTATAGGGGAAAGGAGACACAGTTTTATCTCTTTTTCTCTAATATATCTACATAGATGAATAAAAAGACAGATACTGTGTTTACTGTGCAAAGCAGAAATAGATCGAGCAAGTGGCGGGCACCAGACAGTTGCCATCATTTGTTTACACGGAACGATCTGCAAATTTTTTGTGAGCGACGAACGACTATTTGAGAACATGTTGAAAGATCAAAATGAACGATTTCTCGTTCGTCGTTTGATCGTTTGCTGCGTTTACACGTACGATTATTGTTCGAATTCGATCATTATCGCTCAAATTCGCACGATAATCGTTACGTGTAAACGCACCATAAAAGCCACACAACAACAAAGTGCAATAAAGGACGGAATAGCCACAAAAGGCCACACCTATAGTCCTAAAGTCCAATGATAGTTTGTGGTGCCTAGCGGCAGACACAGTTTTTCAATATGTGCCTTGGCATTGTACAGAAATATGTAGGGAAAAAACTGGTGTCAGAAAGTTATATATACTGTATATATATATATATATATATATATATATATTATATATATATATATATATAAATTGTAAATCTCAAGCTTTCAAATACATCAGCTGTAACCAGTTGTTTTGAAATATTTTTTTCTCTCTCTCATTTAAATTGATTTCACCTTCTTATACATTCACGACATATCTAAAGGACATGTTCCCCTAATTTGGACTTGGTCATCTCTCACAATAACAATCTGGAGGCACCATGCTTGGTAAAATGGAAATCAAACAACCCAGGGTGGGGCTCCAACCATTCTGAGAGTACAACCCCCCCCCCCCCAAAAAAAACAAAAAAAAAACAAAAATAAAAACTTGATATAATCATCTTTGACAATTGTATAGACATCATTTCTGTGTTATAGTGACTCTACCAACCAACTGCCCAGATAATATTTTCCTCTATCATATCAAGAATACATACAGCCTGGATGCATAGCTCTAATCTGCTATCCAGGATAAGAGCATCCATAGCCTCCGATCATTAGAGGAATTAATGCCGTAATGCAGGGCAATGTGTTCAGTGCAACCTGCATGAAATTGTTGTACCAGACAGCACATTGATCTCATCCAAACAAATTGAAAGAAAAATGAATTCGCCACTGAGATTACTTCAGCTACCATGATTTATTTACTGGGAATTAAAGGAATGTCATTGCCAGGTGAAGAAATACAGATGTTCCATTTATCATCTCGGTGCTTCTATTTGAGTTTACCTTTAAATGGGAATGTATAAATTACAGTGTTTATCTACAGAGAATGTTGCGGGAGCACTGGGCTCTAGTGCACGAGGGGGCAAGAAGCTCCAATGACACATAAGGAGCCATAAGCATATGTGTGGCTGAGGCCCACCTGCCCAGCAGAAGAGCGGCCCTGGAGTTTGCTCCACAGTGTCGGCAGGTTTGTCTGTACAGAGGTCAGATCGGTGCAGGGCGTCCGCCCTTTGATACCTGCTGCTCCTGACCAGTTGTGGGAATGATTTTCTGGTTACGTCCAAGATGATTCACTATGAAAGCAGAAAGCTCTGGATACAGAATTGTCAGAGTGGAGTTTTATCAGAGGTATTTGTGAGTACGGCCATTCACCCTTGATGCACATCCCATTATCAGAGACTGGATTTTCCATTATTTCAGTTATATTTAGCCATCTTGCCAAATTTGACATCTATGGTCTTAAGGTCCTATTACACGGCCCGATCATAAACTGTAAATGAGCAGCGCTAGATCGGCGATTGTTTACTGAGCAATTACACAAGCTGACTATCGGGCAGTTATAAAGATATACAACTTTGTAATGTGTCTTATGTATGTAAATGGCATAACTGTGCTCAGCCAATCGCGGCTGAGCAGCTGATGACGCGGCATAGGGGGGCCGGCATGAGGGACAGATGGAGCGGTTCGGCCGGCCTCCCGAAGACGACGTCATTGTCACATATATAATGCACCAACACTTCCGGGTCTAGCGCGGGTGAGGGGAAACACGGGGAAGGGGGCCATTCACATAAATAACACACATTACAAAGTTGTATAACTTTGTAATGTGTGTTATTTTGTGAATAAATGTTTAGCACCGCGCTACCCCTTTAAAAAATATTTATTTAATAAATTTATTGAACAAAATAGGCAGATACCAAATGAAAGGAAGGGGTTAACACACAGTTCTTTTCTCATCTTCTGTCAGTGCAGCCTCTTGTTTTATAACTTCTCTGACCTCTAACCTGTGTGACACCTCTGCCCCTGTCAGTGCTGCTGCACAGACCTCTATATACTGAGCATTGGAGCTGAATTTAAGCAGGTCAGGCATAAGTATAAGTAAGACATCTGCCACCCGTGCGACCCCTATAGCTTAACCACTGTAACACCGTTTATTATACAGCTTGCACCAGAAAGAAGAATAAAATGCACAATACTGGACACTTCTCATTTTCACACTCTAGAAGGGGCATGGCTGGGGACTGTTCAACAAAATGACCACGCACTATAATGCTCATGAGCACCCTCCACACTCCTGAACTCCACCTGTCCGGTCAAGCAATCCAATATATACAATAAATGTGAAGGAAAGTGATTCGCTCACCACGTAGTCGCAATCTTCGGGTAGTGAAACCCAATATACTCCAACTATGTGGAGCACTATACTCACAGAGTCGATATGACTTCAGAAATCTTTTTTATTTTCTTATGTAAATAGATGCAGCACATCAGCTGTGAGCATGTAACTTTTGGTATGCTGCATCTATCTACATAAGAAAATAAAAAAGATTTCTGAAGTCATATCGACTCTGTGAGTATAGTGCTCCAAATAGTTGGAGTATATTGGGTTTCACTACCCGAAGATTGCAGCTACGTGGTGAGCGAATCACTTTCCTTCACATTTATTGTATCTATTGCATGGCTGGGGACTGTCTTTGCTTAGGCCATATTTACAAAGTCAAATAGACACTTTTCAGAATTTACCCCTCTGTGCTGTCCCGCCAAAGTGCAAAATTGCTCATTTTTGTTTACATTAAATCCAGAAAAAATTTAATAACAAGTGATCAAAAAGTCACATATACGCAAACAAGGTACCAAAAGAAAGAACAGATTGTGGCGCAAAAAAATGCAAGCACAGTGGCCTTTTAAACATGAAGAGGAAAAAACGAAAAGCGCAAAAATGAAAACTGGCTCCGTCCTTAAAGGGTATGGGATGCCAAGAAGATGCTGATTGCCAAAAGCAAAGACTATGGAGACATCAGGTACCTGAAGTAGGTGGTTTCTGGGATGGGAAACATTATACTGGCAAAGATGTAAACAATCTGATGGCACCTCAGTTCTAAGTGGACGTTTCCTGTGTATCCTGTACCCATTTATGTGCAGTTAACAGATGGTAGCATTCATATCTTCCCACAAGTGAGTTTATGAGCAAGCCAAATTGTGGACTTTCCCGTCAGCTGCAGGGCAAAAGAATGCCATGCCTCCAAAAGCATTAAGTCACAGAGAAATGTACAGTATGCGGTTTATGAGAGGAGATTTACAGGGGAGACGTGCCCTATATCATTTATGATCAGGTCCTCGCGTAGAGTAGAGGTTTCTTTTATGAGAATCACCTTACAAAAACTATTTTCTTAAAAAAAAATACAATGTTTTGTGTACAAGATCTATAATCCGTGTATATACACACATACAATTAGTCCAGGTTGGTTTCAGGACATCTTTTTTTACTAGAGTGCTCAACTATTTGTGTCTACGTCAAAGCCTAGTCTCTATACAGTACATGACCATAATGGTCTCTAATGGTTTGTGATCCTATTGTAGGTGTTATTATAGAATATATACTAGAGAGTCCATCCAGCTCAGGAGGAAACTTCTAGTACCACTAGTACATCGCTTCAGATATTTATATAAATAGACTGTATGAGAGATGCAGAGATAGATGGCACTACCTAGGCTCCACTTGCAACGGACACACCTGGGGTAACCTGGACCGTATGCCGGCGGTGCTCCTGCTAGAAGTCACACGTAGATACTAAGTGGCAAAAGAAGAAAACGCAGGGCACTCACCATCTGTTGCAATTCAGACCATCCGATTTATTTCAAGATGCAGGAGTAGCAGGGGAAATGCTACTCCTGCATCTTGAAATAAATCGGATGGTCTGAATTGCAACAGATGGTGAGTGCCCTGCGTTTTCTTCTTTTGCCACTTTATATAAATAGACCAGCACAAGCACGAGCCGGTGGAGCGGTCCTTCTTTTGAACCGTGGCCCAATTCCCGTGCCCAATGCTGGCCTATTCCTGGGCACTGGGCCCGTTCGCCCCCAGTGTGACGAAACCCCTCCCCTCTGTGACGCGGCTCCCTTAGAATCAATGGAATAATAAGAACCGCAGCACTGGTCTATTCATATGATGGTACGTTCGCTTTAAGCTAATTGGCATGTTTCCTATAGATTTATTATACTGGCCACTGATGGTTTTCCTGATAGTCTGGATGATTGTGATATACCTTCTACATGGATTTCTTATATACACTTGCATCAATATGCAAAAATAGGGTTATTTGGAGGTAATTAACTAACATTTTTTGATGGCCAAATGATGCACACTAAAGAGCTCGGTGTCCTATGGTTTGGGTATATACATTACAATTAGAGATGAGCAAAGCGGGTTCGGGTTCGAGTCCATCCGAACCCGAACGTTCGGCATTTGATTAGCAGTGGCTGCTGAACTTGGATAAAGCTCTAAGGTTGTCTGGAAAACATGGATACAGCCAATGACTATATCCATGTTTTCCACATAGCCTTAGGGCTTTATCCAACTTCAGCAGCCACCGCTAATCGAATGCCGAACGTTCGGGTTCGGATGGACTCGAGCATGATCGAGGTTCGCTCATCTCTAATTACAATCTCCACATCAAAAAACTTTGTGGATTCACATAAAAATCACTTAAAAGTCAATTGATGGGCTCCTGCCAGAGTTCTAATGTGCAGTAATCTATTGCATTTTTTCGGACCAATTTTTATACTTTTCGTTTATGCATGCCTTGAAGGTGAACCAGGCACTTTGGAACTGGGGGCAACTGGTTAAATGCTTGAGTCTCCCATTGATTTTATTGGGGCTCATTACTCGACTCAAGCACTCCAGCTTGACTTCAGTAACAAGAACTCGAGCAT
This sequence comes from Dendropsophus ebraccatus, assembly GCF_027789765.1. NCBI lineage: Eukaryota > Metazoa > Chordata > Amphibia > Anura > Hylidae > Dendropsophus > Dendropsophus ebraccatus. Next base: position 159,436,652 of record NC_091456.1, on the reverse strand, counting down.
TTTTTGTGTTCACTCAACACTAGTTATGATATTAAAACAACGGTTCGACCGGTGCTATTATCATGTGATAGTTTGAGCATCCCTAGATTTTGCATTGAGTATGGATTCTGTATGTTCACTCAATGGATTATCACACAGATTTTAGGGTGGAAGCTGCACATTTTTTTCTACACTTTTATGAATTACACCCAATTTCTATACCCCATAGTTTTCAATTACTACATTGCAGATTTTATTCCACTAGGGATTTTAAACTCACATGGCTCTCATATTCCATACATGCTTTCATCACCAATGAGGGCAAATTATTGCTGCTAGCTTAACCTATTAAACTCCCAGAGAACCCCAGGATAGGAGATAGCTATCTGATTGGTGCAGGTCCAACTGCTAGGTTTTCCAATAATTATAAGAAAAGAGGTCAATGGTCTCCTGACTGAATGTAGTGGCAGTGTGCATACTCAGCCACCGCTCCATTCATTCTCTATGGGTATTTTAAACTTTGTCGAGCACAGAATTTAGCAATGTTTGGAAGTTCAACAGAAAGTGAATGGAGCAGTGGCCAAGCATGCACACTACCACGCACACTGTATCTCTGTTCTTTGGATTGTAGTAGAAGAGAAGAAGCAGCACTGCTTACTGTTGTATTGGTGGTACCAGCGGATCTTGATCCAGACCAGAGATTGTAATAAGTATATATGCACTCCACTCCAGCGCTTGGAGTGTGGCACTATAAATTGACTGAATAAACACAGCTTGTTGAGCTTTTTCACTACGCTGGAGTGCTGTGGATTCTCTGCATATATTCTTTGGATTGGGGATAACTTTGAGTCTTGGGATAACCCCTTTAAAGGAGAAGTCCGGCCATTTTAAAAAACTTGTAGGTGACAGGGGCAGGTTTTGCCCTAATAAGAAACCACTACTTACCTCTCCCCATGCCTGTAAAATGCAGCAAGGAAGGCCCCCGGACCCCCACGAAAGGCATTTTCCCCCAAGTCCTGATGATGTCACGACTTGGGGGAAAATGCTGACCCAGCTGATGGACAGCCCACTCAGCCAATCAGTGACTGGAGCGGTGTCCTGCCCCAGTCACTGGCTGGCTGAGCAGCCTGTCCATCGCCTGGGTTGTGGTGTTGGCTCAGAAGAGATTCCGGCAGGGGTCCCAGAACGGCACTGGAGAGGCACAGGGAGAGGTGAGTAATGATAGTTTATTATGTTCCTCCTAGACTGTCTTTTAAAAAATAGTCACCAGACTTTAAGTCTCAGGAAACCCCATCAATTCTGATAAGGGTACAGTATACATAATGATTTAATGATTATATTAAAAGATTACAAAAGTATAGAAAATATTCTGTAGAATACATGGAACACCATAACAGGACAATCAACAACTGCCAAGTACATACAGTGCTAATAAATACATTGAGAAAAAAAGTCCATATCCAAAAAATAAGTCAAATAATAAAAGCGTAAAGAGGAAATTATGATTATAGTAATGTAAAAGTATAATCTATTACCCAAAGTGGAGGCTGTTGACAGGGAGAATGTTTTGGAAAAGGTCAACTGAGAGAATAAAAAATAAAAAAATAATCTCCACGTGAGAACACAGACACTCATATCATTTTATCAGCAAATTCCCAAAGGTTAACCTTATTGTTCTCGTACAGTGATATCAGCTATAGACATAATAAAGAAATACTGTACTATAGCATTCTCTGAATTATCCGCTGTGTTTTCCTGCTCATCATTTTCTCATTAAATTCTAAACACATCTCGATAGATGTGAAGCGATGATCTATTCTTTTTGCAATCTTAAATTAATTGCTATTTGATTGGAGAAGAGAATAGATTATGCATATAATAAAGGAGAGCTGGTCATTTGTTGGTATAGAAGGACCTCACTTAAAGGGAGTTGTGTCATAAAGAAAAGTTAGTATCAGGTGTGTACCACATACAGTACATATATGTAAAGAAGACCAAATGTTCAGTTTTTAGTGAAGTAACTTACATCACTGTTCTGTTTTGGGCTAGGCTCACACTATGTAAAAATGACGACAGTTGCTGTCATTGTGCAGTTAATGTCCGTCATTTTTTTTGTGATCGGTTCTCGGTTCTCGTTTACTGGACCTATTAGATGGCCTGATAATCGGGCAGTAAGGGTTACATGGGCACCTTACCTCTCCCCACTCCCAGTCTTCTCTCTTGTGCTCCGCAGCTTTTCAGGACCGGGAGAGAAGACCGGGAGTGGGGAGAGGTAAGGTATCAGGTGTTTGGGCAATCGTCAGCTGTCGGCTGCACATGGCTATTACACGTATCGATACCCGGTCGTTGTCATCGCCTGATCATTGTCTCTATTACACGGAGCAATAATCAGCCGAATTGGCCCAATTTGGCCGATTATCACTCTGTGTAATAGGGCCCTTTCTCTCATACGGATCTGAGCACTTCCTGGTTTCTTCTGTGACCCTGTTGTTGCCATGTCACAGTGTACACACTTGTCCCCCCTTGTTAGCAGGCTTAGTGCAGACCAACCGCCAGTACTTCCTGGAGATGGCAGAACTAAGAATGCCTGTCGCACCTTAGTGGGTTGTAACCAAGGGCAACAGCTTATCTAAACAATACAGGCTCATGGGGAATTTGTAAGTCTATATCTCGTAAAACAATATGTATTCAGAAATACTTACATATTTGAAACATATTTGATTTCACATAATGCTGAATCAGTTTAGAGCTAGTTTTCTTAATGGCACATATGTTAGTATTGCTTGTATGCCAGAGGAGGGCTAATTATAGTCTTTACTTATTTACCAACTTACTAACTCCAGTGTCAGCCATTGAATTCCCTTGATGCTGAAGTCAATAGTGATCATGCAATGTACGTGGTTAGACAGAGAGGGAAAGGCCTTCTCCATCATTCTTTTGACCCTTTCTCCCACAGATATTAAACAAAAAAAACAAGCTGGTCAGGAGAAAGAAAAATGGAAAAAGCTTTAGGGGTGAGAATTCGGTGATGGATTTAGTTTTTAAAAATAACAAAAACTTTATAAATTTTTATATGTGTCAGATTTATATAATGCTCAAAGCTGAAGTGTCAAGGAGGCTGAGCTGCACCACACAGTCTTCTTCTCTTTCCTATCCTTCCCCCTTGCTTGATTAAACTACTTACAGGTCAAGCATTCAATTATGTAGGGAAAAGAGGGGTGGAGGAGGGAGGAGGAATGCATGCTACGGCTCAGCCTCTTAAGCTCTGAGCATGATAAAGAGCTGACAGATTCCCTTTAAAGGTAACTCACCATTTCCGTCTGAGAATAAAAAATATATTTCTAAAAAAAAAAAGGTTATGACTCTTAAAAGAGATTGATTAAAACAAACAAACTAAAACTAAACAACCCGTTCACTTCTATGGGGCTTTTTATATTATTTGTTTCATTTTACATGTTTGTCTGCTTTCCGCAATGACAGATGGTACATTTTTTCCATGGAAGGCATCCATTTTGAAAACAGAGCACAGAATAATAGAAAGCTCAGTGGGTAAGAATAAAAATGGATGAAGAACAGATACATCTTAATGGATACAAATATAACTGTGTTCTCCAATCACCATCCATTTTGTTCTGTATGTTTCTCGGCTACATCTACATTAGTAAAGTCTTTAGTTTTGAACTTTTCACAGTAGGAATCATAATTTTCGCAGATGATAATGGATGTTCACTGCTTCAATGTTTTTCTGCATCGACCTCAATAGTAAAAATAACAGAACATTATGTTACTGGTTTTTATTTAGCTAAGTACCGTAGAATAACAAGCTCCGCTATTCTGCCTCCCTCCCTAAATATGACAGAAGGGAGTCTGATACAAGCTAGTGGCATGTTCCAACCATCTAAATCAATGGGACTGCTTTAAAAACAATGCAATAGGACAACAGGTCCCCCTATCTTGTTTGTAGCTGTTTATTATTTAAGAACTAGAATCCCCCCCCTTTTTTTTTAAATTAATGTATTCAATATATTATCCAGGGAACTTGTGGGACACTGCTTGCCATTCACTTAGTATTGTGGATATTTGTGTGTAAACTATTGGGCATTTGTTATTACCTTGTTTGTAAATTTAATCTTAATAGGATACTTTACATACTGCGATAGGCTCGCTTATTGGTGCTTTTTGCCCCGGGTATGGTTTTCTAGCATTTCTCATGTATGCTATAAAAGGGGTACTACTGATTTAAAAAATGGCTTTAAATCAGTTGGTGTCAGTAACTTATACAGATTTGTAAATTACTTCTATTTAAAAGTATCAAGTTTTCCAGTACTTATCAGCTGCCGTATGCCCTGCAGGAAGTGATGTATTCTTTCTATTCAGGCAAGGTACTCCCTGCTGCCACCTCCAATGACAGGAACTGTTAAGAGCTGTAGCAAATCCCCATAGAAAACCTCTCCTGCTTTAGACAGTTTATAAATTTGTAAAACTATCTGACACCAGTTTATTTGAAAACTTTTTTTTTCCACTTCAGAGTACCTATTTAACATCAGGTTTACAATAAAGGGACTTATGGCCTCTCTAAACAATTTGTCATGTTGCTTGAATTATTCTTGAACATTACATTACAGAGCTGCTATAAAGAAGTGTACTTGATGTACAAAAATTTTTAGGTAAGTGTCAAGGTAACATCCACACGAAGTCCCAGTGGAGCACTTCTCAGATCTTCTAGCCAACAAATGACTCTTCTTCTGCAGCTAACATAACCAGTGTGCCCACATAGAAGATTGTCAACAGAAAAAGACCACTGGGTCCATCTAGTCTGCCCTAATAGTATTTCCATTATTATTATTATTATATATCTTATGATAGACATACAATGGTACCTTGGTTTAAGAGTAACTTGGTTTAAGAGAGTTTTGATTTAAGAGCGCACAGTTTTTCAAAATAGTGAATAGCGGGGTCTACAGTACTGTACTCTGACCTAGGAAGTCTCCCTCACCTTCCAAATCATGGCAGATCTACTTCAGGCTGGGGCTTGCATCAGGGGACAGGACTGTGGAGGTAATCTCTTCATAGCTGTAACCCCTCTCTCCCTGGACAGAGAATGCTGCATGTATGTGCCCACATCTACCCTGCTCATTCCTTCATGCTCCCTGCAGTCTCTGTCAGCCCTTGTGTTTCCCATCCTCTCCATTACTGTACAGTTACTTATAATATCACATATTCTGCTGTTTCTGAATGTTTGTTTCATCTTTCCTAAATGGTTTTCAGAATAATAAATCATTTTTTTTGGGGTGTGGAACCAATTGTTTGCATTTCTATGATTTCTTATGGGAAAATTTTATTTGGTTTAAGAGTGGATTTGGATTACAAGCACAGTCCCGAAACAAATTATGCTCGTAATCCAAGGCACCACTGTATATTTATCCCAGGCAGGTTTACATTCAATTATTGTAGATGCCTCAAAATTCCCATTGACCACAGTCCCTGTCAGCTCCGTCCGCGTCTTCGGTTCTACTGCACTTCTGGGTCCCTCTGGCATGAATGGGAGAGAAAAGGCTACTGGTGCTTATTCGTACTAGCAGCCTTTTCATTGGCTGGATCGCATCACATGACTTCCAGCTTGCTTAGCCAATCAGAGCTGAGCAACCTGGAAGCCATGTGATGCATATCAGCCAATAAAAAGGCTGCTGGTGCCCATGTTCACTAGTAGCCTTTTCTCTCCCATTCATTACTGAGGAAGAAGCTGAAGAGACGGCAGACAGGCCTGTCTCCTGCTTGTGACAAAATTGACACAAAATGGTGGCGGGACAAGAAAATGTGGTCGACAGTAAATGTGTAAGTATAGCTGTTTTTCACTTCTGGGTGGTGGTGGAGTCAGGGGGGAAAAATGAGGCAGAACGGCTCCAGACAGCTGATTAACACACATTACAAAGTTATATACCGTATTTTCCGCTGTATAAGACAACTTTTTAACCCCGAAAAATCTTGTTAGAAGTCGGGGGTCATCTTATACGCCGGGTATGGTCGCCCCATATGGTGGGGGGGTTCAAAAAAACAAACAGTAAACTCACCCGGGCCCGTTCCTGGCCTCCGCGCATCTTCTCCTCCGCTCCCGTTGCCAGTGCAGCCAGTGTGACGTACACTGACTGCGCCGGGGATGTCCGAAGCTCTCCCAAACAGCCAAATGTCTAATCGCAGATGCTCGGCTGCTCGGGAGAGCTTCGAAGAATGACAAAGCTTTGCGTGGCTCCGGAAGTACCCGAAGCCTCTGTCATTCTTCCGAAGCGTCTCTGATTAGACACTCGGCTGCTCGGGAGAGTTTCGAAGAATGACAGAGCTTCGCGTGGCTCCGGAAGTACCCGAAGCCTCTGTCATTCTTCCGAAGCGTCTCTGATTAGACACTCGGCTGCTCGGGAGAGTTTCAGGGCATCCCCGGCGCAGTCAGTGTACGTCACACTGGCTGCGCCGGCAACAGGAGCGGAGGAGAAGAAGCGCGGAGGCCGGGAATGGGCCCGGGTGAGTTAACTGTTTGTTTTTTTCATTGGTTTAGCTGCAGTTAACATTTAAGGCGAATCCCTGACAATCTGATTCAAGGTCAGGGGTCTTCTTAAACGCCCAGTCGCCTTATACGCCGGAAAATACGGAACTTTGTAACGTATGTTAATTTAAGTCTTTTCTGATATGTTTTATGCTTCAGACCGTCCACCATTTTCGCAGCCCGTCTTTGGCCCTTTTCTTCAGTCTATAAACAGACCAGTATTAGGCATTGTGTCTGTTTTGTAATATCATTGAAGTTTATTTTGAGGCTTAGATTTGCCTTTCGTTATATATTCCCAGCTTATTTTGGCAATGGAGGTATACGTGCTATTTTTATTTTATACAGTATCTCTCATCTCGCTTCTTAGAAGGTTTTTTTTAGTGCAGTCATATTGCATCATATTGCTTCATCAAGTAGTCATCTTGTAGGTGTTAATGGCTGCCTGAGCTTAGTGTTCATAGCATGGCGCGGGCTGAAAGGTTGTGTTTAAGTGTTGTTATGTTGCTTAGAAACAGTCGGAAGGGTCAAGGGTAAACTGCAGTCTGGATGTGAGAACCTGCAGAGTGTGCAGATCCTGACACTGGGAGAACTCGGATCACTATACTCATGTACTGAGAAGACTTTACGAGCTTTTCACCATGTGTTTCTTTATTCTTATTGTGATTACCGCAGGCTTTTAGGTTTGAGAGTATGGATAAGAATGAGTATTGATGGCTGGCTGTTTTCCTCTGCTTATAGCTTCCTTCCCACAAGTGCAGTGTCATACGTGACTTTGTCCATGATGACATTAACTTAAAGGGGTTTTCCAACGATAAAAGCTAAAAATAGTTTTTCTTGTGGAAAAACCCCCTTTAAGCTAGCCATACACATTTAATATATGTTATCAGAACCTGACGATTTTGGTGAGACTGGCCTACCATCTAGTGTGTATAGTCACTTTCCCCAATCCTCGTGCCCCAAAGTGCTGCTCCCGGGTCCAGCCGCCAGCCTCCTGCAGCTTCTTCAGCTGTAACATCACCCAGCTGAGCGATTGTCCCCACAACCAGTCACCTCCCCAGTCACTGACTAGCTGAGTGGGCAATCGATAATCTGATAATCGATAAACCTGTAAGAGCCGGTTATGTATTGTACCCGGATTTCAGTTGAAAACGATAGCTGGCGGCCATCAGCGAAACACAGGAGCGGCACAACGGAATCATGAGGACTGGTAAGTATAACTTGTTTATTAAGTTCCACCAACACCCTGCCTTCCAGCCTGTTTTGAATTTCACTTGACTTCTTTTAAAAAGTATGGGGTGCCCTGACTACACAACATTTTACATTGTTTTGATACGCCCTTCTTTTCCTGAGATGTGGTTTTGTAGTTTCTCTGACAAATCAGTTAATAGTCAGATGGGCGTGAACTTAATTTTTATACAGAGAGTGAATATCAGGCATGATTTTACAGTCAAGGGGAGTGTATTAGGCATACACACCCCATAATGTAAAACATTCACGCCCCTTGACTATATAATCACACCCATCACCTGATCTTCACTTCTATTATTTAAATTAAGTACACGCCCACCTGACTATTAACTAAATAAAGAAGCTCTACTTACCTGTTCCTGCTTCACAGGTTCCCTGACCACCCCCAGAACTAATTCTCTTGGGTAGTAACGACAACAGAACCCAGGGGAATTAGTTCCCAACTCGGCTGATGGATTGCCCTCTAAGCCAATCAGTGACTGCAGTGGTGTCCTGTCCCAGTCACTGAGTGGCTGAGTGGGCAATCCATCAGCCGGACATTGCTGGAACAGTAGATCCAGGAGGCTGGTGGGGATCCAGGAGCAGTAGGGCAGTGCTGTGGGGGCACAGAGACAATAGAGCTCCAGCTTCTGCCTGCAGCCAAATTTTCCTGTTGGCCAGACTTCTCCCATAGACAGTAGTTGCGTTCATTTTGTATATGTAGCAGCGTTACTCATTGTGGATGTGGAAGTGACAAAAGATTAGCTTCTGCGCTCATTAGGATTTCCGTGTATAAAATCGTCCATCCATAATGAAGCACATAGTCTTTGATCAGATTGGAAGTTAACATGCATTTATCATTGATTCCAACCAGATCATTAATATTTCATAAGATCTGCTGTTTGCTTTGGGGTCTGGGATCCTGGCAGCCACCGATGTGCTTAGGAGATTATAGCGTTGTATTTTTTTCGTAACCCTCGGTAATCATATTTCCTGCAGAAGTGTTACACTTACATAAGAACCTCGGGAGTCTATAATTGATTGCCAAGCTCATTCTATTGATTTCAGCACTGGATGAGGTAATGCTTCTCACCAGCCTCTCAAGCACTCCTCATACAGAAACACCTTAAGACAATCCATATTCATAGGCTCAGCTACCTGTTTTATTACATTTCATACTTGCCATTGTATCATCTGACAGCTCTGTGTGTGCGAGATACATCCAGCTGTCTGTGAGGAGTCAAATCTTCACATGAACCCAGAAATCTGTCAGCATTTATTGATTTCTCCAGTAACCAATCGATCATCAGCTGCCAGGAACTTTAATCCGATTAAAGGCAGTAAAACAGATATCTATCTGCTGTCTGTCTCGGGTTTCGGGAGAAGAGAAAGAGAGAGGGAGGGAGGGAGTTAAAGGGAAAGAAAAAAAAAAAAAAAGAAGTCAAAGAGGTATGACATCATCCTTTGTCTATATCTGCATCAGCTAATGTAGTTTTGCTGCGGGTTTCAGGATTATTAAGGTCTACACAAAAGCTTTCAGATTCTCTGTTCTGCAGGACGGGCTTGAAAGCTCAATTGTTTTATAGATCATCTGGAAATGGCCGATTTTTATAATCAGGATTTTGTTGTTTTTTTAAAAATTTTTGTGACTTCCTAACATGAGCATGCACTATAGGCTCACTTGTTAGCTTTGCTGTGTAGACTGGGATATAGTCAGCAGAGAGCGGGTATATTTGATCACAGTTTTTTAACCATGTCACAAGTTTTGATTAGTTTGGGTAGGACCCCACCGATCACTAGAATGAGTGGGAGAGTTCATTTAAGCATTTCTCTCTCCTTCTTTCTTCTTGTTGCAGGAGACGGACTCCAAAGATCTAGAATCCATCCCCTTCAGTAAGGAGAGAGAGAGGAGAAAAGTGCTTGGCTGAGGGCTTCTCTTTGCTCTTCCTGGTAATCGATGGGGGTCTTGGCATCCGGATCCTGACTGATCAAAACTTTTGGCGTCTCTCTATGACATTTGGGAACTGAAGCTTTTCTTTTTAAATGACAATATCACACAAAGACTGGCTATTGCCAAGTTGGCTCCATTCAAGAAAGATTGGTTAGTGCTCACTATGCCTTGCTGCGAGCAACTTTAAGATGACCTTAGAAAATGTGTTATAGAGATACATGAAGATGGATAAGGCTACAGAAGCATTGCTTAAGTCCTGGGTGCACATCAGTCTATAGTTAGATAAATTCTCTACAAATCCGGGCAGTTGGCGTCCTGTCAGTATATGAAACAGGTGAGAGAGACCCTAAGGGTAAAAGCAAAGAACCTACAGAATACTTTACTAACTGCAAAAACACTTAAGGGTGCGTTCACATGTACCGGATCCGCAACGGATTTCTCACTGCGTATTTGCAGCGAGATCCGCTGCGTATCCCTGCCCAGTAACCTCTATGGGCAGACAAACTCGCAGCAGGATGCACATCCCGCTGCGAGTTTGTCAGCAGCCCATCCGGTTAATCCCCCGCTGCCGGAGCCTATACGTCACCTAGTCCCCGCTCTGGCTTGCTTCAGGGCTCCCGGTGTCTTTACGTCCCGCTCAGCCAATCAGTGTGCTGCGGCGGGGCAGCGCACTGATTGGCCGAGTGGGACGTGCCGAGAACCCCCGAAGCAAGCCAGAGCGGGGACCAGGTGAGGTATAGGCTCCGGCGGCCGGGGGGTTAACCGGATAACTTTTGATATGTTGGTGCTCTTAGTGAGGCTAACAATTCCTTTCATACTTGTTATTATATATTCTTTCCCCAATTCTGAGCTGCTGCTTTCTGCTTAAAACACGCAAATCTCTCTCTCTCTATGTCTCCCCCTCCCCCTCCCTTCTGTGACAGATGATGTAAACAAGTCCCTGGCAGGCTTTATCTGCAACATTGTAGCTTCTTTGTCATGATGAGAGGGTTATTTTGAAGTCAAGTTGCTAATGAACTCTCTAAAATAAAAAAAATTGCTTCAATAGCAGGTTTGTAAGTAAATGTGCATGCTCATACCGTACAAGGCTGGTCTAACACACCTTTTTTCTGTAGACTGTAATAATGTTTAACATTTCTCCACAAAATCCCTTTGATTACAGCTGCCATAAAGCTGCCATACCGAACGCTGTACTATCTGCATAGACAATACAGAAAAAAACCGTGTGTGTGTTTCCAACATGGCTGCCCAACGAAAGTTTTTTTTTTTTAAATAAAAATAAAAACTATACATCTACAACTTTTAATAAAACCAGGAAAAAACTGAATTTACTCACTCACCGACCTTATAAGTGAACCAATAAGTGAAGAAAATATTTTGAACCATGTGGCTAAAAAAAAAAAAAACATTCTAAAATATAGACATTTTTGAATATTATGTTCTATTAAACTCAATGGAAAATTTCTGGCCATTCTAAGTAAAATATTATGGTCATAATTTTACAGCTGTTAAATGAAATGCAAGTCCTTTTATTATTTAAAACTCAGAAAATGTCAAAAGTGACCAAATGGCTGAAAAATGGCTGGAATTTTCAGTTGTTTGTTGAATAAAATTGGACCAAAAACTGCTTCTGTAAAGTTCTATCAATAGCAATAGCTGCTCTACAGCCTATTGCTGTAATAGTCAGCTTCCATAGCCATATCTGTTATAAACATAAGTTACAAAGAAGAAGCCAGCCCAGGGTCTCAATGGTCCTATTGTAACCACTAGCAGGTATAGACAATCCCATGTGAAGTATAGGTCACAGCATAGCCGGAAGGTCACAAATGTGGTTCCAAGTAAGTCCACCATTACGCTATATAATAAATAAAAATCACTTGGAACTTCATTTGTGACTCTCTGGGTATGCTGCGACCTGTACTTCACATGGGATAAATGGAAGAATTTGTGTTTGAATTAATTTTTGTCTGCCTTCAGCTACCACTAGGGGGGACTCACAGCATACAGAATTGTAAAGATAGTGTTAAACTATACAAAGTAGTCTGCTCCTTGGGAAGGTTGAAGGCACCTAGAATTTTATTTATGGCGGTGAATCTTGGTGCTCCTAGTGTTAAAGGAAAATCTAATGAGCATTAGTATAAATGCTCCTTCAGCCGATAATGTGCCTGTGTAAAAGTGTCAGCAATCAGCCAAGGAGTAGAAAAAAACCTGCCCCTCAGTTAATCACATCTTTTGTGTGGCGCTAAAACATATTGTTATCTACAGTATATCGCTATTGACCACAAGTCTCCCCATGTAAACTTATGGCCACACTAACGATACAGTGATTGTTTTTGCAGCCCGGCAGCGCGATTAATTGTGCTTTGTGAAGGTGTGGCAAACGAGCCACAATCTTACTGATCAGCACTCATTTGCTTGCATAGATTGCCTTATATTGAGCTGTCTTAAAGGACCTCAAGTCTTTAAAGGGGAAATATCTGCAGGTTAGATGAATCTAACCTGCTGATAGCCCCCTATAGCACCCGGGACGCTGAGGAGGAAGGCATGTGTCTTACCTTCCTCCTCAGCTTCCCGGCCGCTATAGGGGGCTATCAGCAAGTTAGATTTGTCTAACCTGCTGATAGTTCCCCTTTAACCTCTGATAAAGCTTTAACCACTGATGTACTAATGTATGACCATTTTAGCTTGAAATGCACTCACCATTACACAGGTTGCATTGCTAGCTGGTGAGAATCACTGATATTTCATTAAGCATCAAAGTCCAGTGTGGTCAATTTTAGTTTCAAGACAAAGTTTAAATATTTGACTAGGTCTTCAGTACTGTCACTGTATGAACACATCAGCCTGCGAGTGACCAAGGACAGTCCGAGAGAGGATTGTGTAAAGCTACTTATGACATTCACCCCGTCATCTGATGCTCTGACTGATAACTCACATGAATCAGGAACTTTGCCAGTCACATATAGTTTTAATTACCCCTCAATGCAGCCAAGAATTCAATGGGTTATTTTTATCAGACACCAAGCATGTAGTATAACTGGGGTTTGGAACCATATTAACCACTAGATTGGAAATGGTATTATTATCATTGCAATATCAGTCCCGGTGGAGCCACCACTCCCAGGATTTGGCTGCCTTTTAATTTCTTTTCTACAACTACCCTGTCCCCTTTATAGTAGCTATTAGTGCCACTATTTTCTCTATCGAATGGGAATGAGGACTTAGACCAGGGCTTCTTAAAGGGGAACTATCAACAGTTTAGACAAATCTAATGTGCTCCCTATTGTACACAGAGCGCTGAGGATATCTCCTACAGCAGTTTGTGTGCAGTTTGTAGTGTAATCCTGTGTCTTTTTGAGCACTGGGAGCAGAGCCGCCCCACCAATCTGGCCCACCCCTGGATTTCCCCCTCCACTGATAATAATTAGGTGTGGGCCAGTTGGGGGCCAGATCAGTGGTCTGGAGGAAGTAGCCCGCCTCCATTGTTTCAAACGGCCTTAAAGGACAACTCCGGCGCTGATAAAAAAAAACTTAACTGAAGCTCCAGTTGGTGTTTTCATTTTTTCTTCACTTCCTGGTTTGGGCTTTCCCATGATGCACTTTGTCTCCTGTGATGTCTAACTGACTCTGTAAAACTGTTAGATGGCTAACATCTTGCTCAGTCAATCAGAGCTGAGCAACCTGAGTCATCTGACAAAGGGAGTCTGGGCTAACAGGGCTTAGACCCGCCTCCCTCTTGATGATGTCATTGTCACAAAATGGCTGCCACAGAACAGCCTGGGGTCAACAGTCATTAGGTAAGAATGAGTTTACTTCACTTCTGGGTGGGTGTTTAAGGGGGGAAAAGATAGAGAAGGGAGGCAGATAGGTGATTGAAGCATATTACAAAGTTATATAACTTTGTAATGTGTTTCAATAACTGGATAAAAGCTTTTCACTAGAGTTGTTCTTTAAGAATTACACTACAAACAGCATGTGAACAGCGCATAGGATGATGGTAAGAGACCTACCATCATCCTCAGCACCCTGTGTCCTATTGGGAGCTAGCAGCAGGTTAGATTTGTCTAGGGGAATACCACTTGGGTTCATGCCCTGCTGACAAATGAGCAGAGGTGAAAGTCTAGCTGAACTGGGATGATA